>NC_045985.1:17486846-17614346 GCF_010909765.2 Amblyraja radiata | reverse complement strand
TTCATCGCGCTTCCCTTCCCGGCCGTCCCGCCGGCCTTCTTCCACTGGAACACCGCCACACCCCTGCGTCGATCGGCACCCACCCCGGGAAACATCACCGAGCCCTCGTCGGCCGAAGCAATCTCAGTATCAACTCCCCCTGTGAGAAACAACGAGGGGGAAACGACCAGAGGAGAAACTGCGGATCGAGTGGAATGGAATGGAATACCTTATTGTCCCATGTGACAAGTCTCAGTGAAATCTATGGACATAACCGAGGTTGCGAATCGTCACCACATAAAGGGCGCTGACAGAGTTGAAAATGCCCCACCACCCTCTCCCATGCTATATAACCATATAACAATTACAGCACGGAAACAGGCCAACTCGGCCCTTCTAGTCCATGCCGAACCTTATTCTCCCCTAGTCCCATCTACCTGCACTCAGACCATAACCCTCCATTCTTTTCCCATCCATATACCTATCCAATTTATTTTTAAATGATAAAATCGAACCTGTCTCCACCACTTCCACTGGAAGCTCATTCCACACAGCTACCACTCTCTGAGTAAAGAAGTTCCCCCTCATGTTACCCCTAAACTTCTGTCCCTTAATTCTCAGGTCATGTCCTCTTGTTTGAATCTTCCCTACTCTCAATGGGAAAAGCTTATCCACGTCAACTCTGTCTATCCCTCTCACCATTTTAAAGACCTCTATCAAGTCCCATTGTGTTTTTTGATTTTTTGTCTTTGGAGCGATTTCTGTCTTTAATTTGTGTATTTGGTGATGTCCTTATTATTTATTTTACTCCGACTATATGTTTTTTTCTCTTCTGTTAATTTCTGTAAGGTGTCCTTGAGACTTTGAAAGGCACCCGAAAATAAAATTTATTATTATTATTATAAGTCCCCCCTTAACCTTCTGCGCTCCAAAGAATAAAGACCTAACTTGTTCAACCTTTCTCTGTAACTTAGTTGCTGAAACCCAGGCAACATTCTAGTAAATCTCCTCTGTACTCTCTCTATTTTGTTGACATCCTTCCTATAATTAGGCGACCAAAATTGTACACCATACTCCAGAATTGGCCTCACCAATGCCTTGTACAATTTTAACATTACATCCCAACTTCTATACCCAATGCTCTGATTTATAAAGGCCAGCACACCAAAAGCTTTCTTTACCACCCTATCTACATGAGATTCCACCTTCAGGGAACTGTCTACAGTTATTTCTAGATCCCTCTGTTCAACTGCATTCCTCAACTCACTACCATTTACCATGTACGTCCTATTTTGATTTGTCCTGCCAAGATGTATGCTAGGTCCCCATTGCATCCCCCCCCCCCTCCTCACTGAACCATCCTACCACAACCAGAGAGCAGTCCTGAACTACTATCTACCTCATTGGTGACCCTCGGACTATCCTTGATCGGACTTTGCGGGAACCCCGGACTTTAACTTTTCCCACGCTGGCTGTGGTACTCCCGACCCGACTGTGGATCCCAGGTACTGTACCTTGAAACCCCGGGATGACCCCCAGAGCCGACGGGCTGGATCTTCCAGGAACAACGGAGCTGGAGCTGCCGACTTTGAGGGAACCCCTGTTCGTTACGGAGCTGGAGCTGCCGTCTGTGAGGGAATCCCCATTCCATCGCAGGTCCGCAGAAACAGCAGGTACAGCAAGTACAGTACCTGGAAACAAAGAGGAAGCCTCCATTGTGTCCGGAAACGTGGCCGTCGGGCAGGACTTCAGGTCAGAATGAAGCGCAGGGGCCTTCGGCCCCCTCTCCCATCTATCCTACTGGCTAATGTACAGTCCCTTGAAAACAAAGTGGAGGACTTAAGGGCAAGACTGCTTTATCAAAGGGAGCTGAGGGAATGCTCTGTGTTCTGTTTCACAGAGACATGGCTCACCCCCAGCTCCCCAGACTCAGCGGTCCAGCCTGAAGGGTTCTCCATCAACCGCATGGACCGTACCCTGGCATCTGGGAAAGGGAGAGGAGGGGGCGTCTGCCTCATGGTCAACTCTGCGTGGTGTTCCGACGTGGCAGTCCTGTCCAACTCCTGCTCTCCACACCTGGAACATCTGGCGGTGAAGTGCCGTCCCTTCTACCTCCCGAGAGAATTCACCTCCGTTATCCTGACCGCGGTCTACATCCCACCCCAGGCAGACGTCCGTCTGGCACTGGAGGAGCTGCACGCCGTGGTCAACAAACACCAGACGTCTTACCCCGAGGCATTTACCACCATTGCTGGGGACTTCAATAAGGCGAACCTCAAGAAATCACTCCCCAACTTCCACCAACATGTCTCCTGCTGCACCAGAGGACCTAACACCCTCGACCACTGCTACACCACCATCAAGAATGCCTATCGTTCTATCCCTCGCCCTCACTTCGGTAAGTCCGACCATACCGCGGTGCTGCTTCTTCCTGCCTACAGGCAGCAATTAAAGAGCGCACCCCCAGAAGTGAGGACAGCACAGAGCTGGTCGGGGGGGGGGGGGGCAGAAGAACAACTCCAGGACTGTTTGGAGTCTGTAGACTGGGCAATGTTCAAGGACTCGGCAACGGACTTGAACGAATATGCCACAGTCGTTACAGACTTCATAAAGAAATGTGTGGAGGACTGCATCGCTACAAAAACCTTCCGAGTGTTTCCCAATCAGAAACCTTGGATGAACTTTGAGATCCGCACTCTCCTGAAGTCCAGACACAGGGCATTCACCTCCAATGATACAGTGGCCTACATGAAGACCAGATACGACCTTGGTAAGGCCATCAAAAAGGCCAAAAGGGACTTCTGCTCCAAGCTGGAGGATGAGACAGATGTTCAGCAGCTGTGGCAGGGCCTGAATGCAATCACCTCCTACAAGGCAAAACCAGGAGGCAGCTCGAATGTCGGTGTAACATCACTCCCTGACGAGCTCAATGCGTTTTACGCACGCTTTGACAGGGAGAATACTGATGTGCCTTCCTGATCCCCCATTCGCTGCGATGGCATTTCAGTCTCAGTCACAGAGGCCGATGTCAGGAAATCCTTCAGAGGGGTGAACCCCCGAAAAGCACCTGGTCCTGATGGTATACCCGGTCGTGTTCTAAAAACCTGTGCGGACCAACTGGCGGGAGTTTTTACGGACATTTTCAACCTCTCACTTCTGAGGTCTGAGGTCCCCATCTGCTTTAAAAGGGCATCAATTATACCGGTGCCCAAGAAGAGCAAGGTGACGTGCCTCAATGACTATCAACCAGTGGCACTAACGCCTGTGGTGATGAAGTGCTTTGAGAGGTTGATCATGGAGCAAATTAACTCCTACCTCGACAAAAACCTGGACCCACTGCAGTTCGCCTACCGCCACAACAGATCAACGGTGGATGCGATCTCGCTGGCCCTCCACTCCGCACTGGACCACTTGGACAACAAAAACTCATATGTCAGGCTGTTATTCATTGATTACAGCTCGGCATTTAACACAATCATCCCCTCCAAACTGGTTACCAAACTCGCAGAACTGGGTCTCTGCGCATCCCTCTGCAACTGGATCCTCGACTTCCTCATCCACAGACCACAGTCTGTTCGTATTGGTGGAAATGTGTCAGCCTCGATAACAATCAGCACAGGAGCACCTCAAGGCTGCGTGCTCAGCCCCCTGCTGTACTCACTCTATATCCATGACTGCGTAGCGAACCACAGTGCGACCTCCATCATCAAGTTCGCTGAGGACACCACTATTGTGGGGCGTATCACTGATGGGGATGAGTCAGAATACAGAAGAGAGATCGAGCAACTGTCCATATGGTGCCAGCGCAAAAACCTGGCCGTCAACACCAGCAAAACCAAGGAACTGATTGTGGACTTTGGAAGGAGTAGGAGGGGGACCCACAGCCCCATTTATATCAGCGGGTCGATGGTTGAAAGGGTCAAGAACTTCAAATTCCTGGGCGTGCACATCTCTGAAGATCTTTCCTGGTCCGAGAACACTAACGCAATTATCAAAAAAGCTCATCAGCGCCTCTACTTCCTGAGAAGATTACGGAGAGTCGGATTGTCAAGGAAGACTCTCTCTAACTTCTACAGGTGCACAGTCGAGAGCATGCTGACCGGTTGCATCGTGGCTTGGTTCGGCAATTTGAGTGCCCTGGAGAGGAAAAGACTACAAAAAGTAGTAAACACTGCCCAGTCCATCATCAGCTCTGACCTTCCTTCCATCGAGGGGATTTATCGTAGTCGCTGCCTCAAAAAGGCTGGCAGTATCATCAAAGACCCACACCATCCTGGCCACACACTCATCTACCTGCTACCTTCAGGTAGAAGGTACAGGAGCCTGAAGACTGCAACAACCAGGTTAAGGAATAGCTACTTCCCCACAGCCATCAGGCTATTAAACCTGGCTCGGACAAAACTCTGATTATTAGCAACCACTTTCTGTTATTTGCACTTTACCAGTTTATTTATTCATGTGTGTATATATTTATATCATGGTATATGGACACATTTATCTGTTTTGTAGTAAATGCCTACTATTTTCTGTGTGCTTAAGCAAAGCAAGAATTTCATTGTCCTATACAGGGACACATGACAATAAACTCACTTGAACTTGAACTTGAACTTTGCTGGCTTTACCTTGCACTAAACGTTATTCCCTTATCATGTATCTGTACACGGCTGTACATATAAATGGCTCGATTGTAATCATGTATTGTCTTTCCGCTGACTGGTTAGCACGCAACAAAATAATTTTCACTGTACCTCGGTACACGTGACAATAAACTTAAGTGATGTTTGGGGTCGGGATGCTGATGAAGGGTTCTGACTTGAAACGTCACCTATCCACGTTCTCCGGAGATGCTGCCTGGCCCGCTCAGTTTACTCCAGCACAGGATGGTGAGTCTACTCTGGACTTTGGTAAAGTTACATTTGGTCGGCTGGGTGGCCCAGCGGTAGAGTTGCTGCCTCACAGCGCCAGAGATCCGGGTTCGGTCGCGACTACGGGTGCTGTCTGTACGGAGTTTGTACGTTCTACCCGTGACCTGCGTGGGTTTTCTCCGAGATCTTTGGTTTCCTCCCACACTCCAAAGACATACAGGTTTGCAGGTTAATTGGCTTGGTGTAAATGTTAATAGTCCCTCGTGTATGTAGGGCAGTGTTAGTGTGTGGGGGTCGCTGGTCGGCGCGGACTCAGTGGGCCGAAGGGCCTGTTTTTGTGCTATATCTCTAAACTATATGAATCCAGCCACAAACCTATTTCTGCACCATCTCCAGAGCCTCCCCTTCCCTCCTGTAACGGGGTGACTCGTGCAAGGATCGCTGGTCGGCGCGGACTCGAAGGGCCTGTTTCCGCGCTGTATTTCTAAACTAAACTACAGTAATACTCGAGGAAAGGTATTCCAATGCTTTAGTCACAACACGGAGACTATCGGGCCAATTAATTTGCTCATCCAGCTCATCCAGCGACGACTGGCCTCATAGTCAAACTAGGAAACAAATTAGAGCCCTTGGCATGGAACACCATGTGCAGGTATCAGGTGTGAGGTTTGCTGGATGTACGCTGAGCCTTGCACAACGTTAAGGTTTAAAACCTCGTGTACTAAAGTGGAACCACACACGTTGCCCAAAGCGTCCAGGTGGCAGTGTGGGTGGATGAACTGAAGAGGGGGGAGAGAGAGAGGGGGAGGGAGGGAGGAAGGGGGGGGGGAGGGAGAAGGGACGGGGGAGAGAGGGAGAGGGTGGGGGGGAGTGAGAGAGAGGTAGAGAGGGAGGGAGAGAAGGAGAGGGGGAGAGGGAGGGGGAGAGGGAGGGGAGAGAGAGGGGAGAGAGGGGGAGGGAGGAAGAGGGGGGGGGAGGGATGGGGAGAGGGAGAGGGGGAGGGAGAGGGGGAGGGAGAGGGAGAGGGAGAGGGAGAGAGAGGGGGAGAGATAGTGGGAGAGAGAGAGAGAGAGGGAGAGAGAGAGGGAGCGAGAGAGGGAGAGGGAGAGGGAGAGGGAGAGGGGGAGGGAGAGAGGGGAGGGAGAGGGGCAGGGGAGGGGGGCAGGGGAGAGGGTGGGAGAAGGAAAATAATACTTACGTGTGATTTTAGTGGGGACAAACAGTACAATCACCAGTTGAACAGCTCGATACATTCTGTCTTTGGAGAGGAGGACCAGAGGTGGAGAAGGTTTACAGATCAGCTGAGTTCTAGACGCTGTGGGTAAAATGGGACATCAGAGAATGTTAGTGAGAGCAGAGGGAGAGGGAGAGAGTGTGTGAGAGGGAGAGAGACGGAGAGAGGGAGACAGAGAGAGAGAGGGACGGAGAGAGGGAGACAGAGAGAGAGAGAGACAGAGAGCGAGACAGAGCGACAGGGAGAGAGAGACATAGAGAGAGAGAGAGAGAGACAGAGAGAGAGAGAGAGAGAGAGAAACGGGGACAGACACAGAGAGAGAGACAGAGAGAGAGACAGAGAGATAGACAGAGAGAGAGAGAGAGAGAGAGAGACAGAGAGAGAGAGAGAGAGACAGAGAGAGAGAGACAGAGACAGAGGGACAGACAGACAAAGAGAGAGAGAGAGAGAGAGAGAGACAGAGGGACAGGCACAGAGAGGAGACAGACAAAGAGAGACAGAGAGAGGCGCTGAATGAAGGTCAGAATGTGTAAATAAAAGAACTGCAGGTGCTGGATAATACAACAAAAAGGACACAAAGTGCTGGAGTAACTGGGCGGGTCGGGCAGCATTTCTGGAGAAAAGGGATAGATGACATTTCGGGTCGGGACCCTTCTTCAGACTGAAGGCCGGGAGTGAGTTGATGAACTGCTGGTTTCTGCTGCCTGACCCGCTGAGTTACTCCAGCACTTTGTGTCTTTTCTCCAGCGCGGAAACAGGCCCTTCGGCCCAACGAGTCCGAGCCGACCAGCGATCCCCGCACATTAACACTATCCCACACACACCAATTGTACCGAAGCCAATTAACCTACAAACCCGCGCGTCTTTGGGGTGTGGGAGGAAACCGGAGCACCCGGAGAAAACCCACGCAGGTCACGGGGAGAGAACGTGCAAACTCCGTACAGACAGCATCCGTGGACGGGATCAAACCCGGGTCTCTGGCGCTGTGAGGCAGCAACTCTACCACAATGTACCTTTAATGCAGGAATACAAGGAACTGCAGATGCCGGAGGAACTCAGTGGGTCAGACAATGTCCGTGGACCCGACTCGAAACATCATCCATTCCTTCTCTCCAGAGATGCTGCCTGTCCCGCTGAGTTACTCCAGCATTTAGTGTCTATCTTACATTCACAAGCTCTGGACTTACATTCACAAGCTCTGGACTTACATTCACAAGCGCTGGGTCTACATGTTTGCATCTGCCGCAGCACAGTATCGTTTCTTCGTTGCAATGGTTTAAAAAAAATATCCTTCCTGCACTTCCCCGAGTTGCGAAATCGCCAAAATTCTGTAGACTCCGCGTCTAAACTGCGCTCCCTCAACCGAAGATCCTACAGGGATCTTTGCCCTGAACGTCCCAGTCACAGAGTGAGAAATCCCTGGACGAGCTGCAAAAATGCGCGCACCCGAGACACACCCGCGCGCGTGCACGAGCGCACTGTAAAACTGGCAAGCGATTACACACAAACTACGCGTGCACGTAAGCAAGGGCTTGCACACACAGACATACACACATGCACACACACAGACATACACACTCACACAGACAGACACACATACACACACACACACAGACGTACACACACACAGACGTACACACACACAGACGTACGTACACACACACACAGACATACACACATACAGACATACACACACACATACACACACACACAGACATACACACACACACAGACATACACACACACACAGACACACACACACACACACACACAGACATACACACACACACATACACAGACATACACACACACACACATACACACACACAATTTACACCGGGCTCCCTCGTCACACATTTGAAGAGAATACGGTAATAGGTCAGTCAGTCCAGAAACTGCGCGGCGCCAACCCATCCCACCGAGTATGTGCCGACGAGCGATCAATCACCCCGCTGATCCGCTGAGTTACTCCAACATTTTGTGTCTCTCTCCTGCTTCTTCTTCTTTTTTCTTCTTCTTTGGAGTTTTACGGCAGCCGACATCCACAATGTTGCATTGCTGCCACCTTCTGGCTTCACTCCACAGTCCTCATGTCTTTACATTATATCTTTTTTATAAGGCCAGAGGCCCTCAAGAAATCAAACAACACCTTTACTCCTTTTCCTTTCCCTCCACACTCTAGAATGTTCTTTTCTGATATTTCTGTCATTCCAATTTTCTTCATTTCACTGGTCAAAACTCTTCTTTCTGTCTCATATCTCCTTCATGCAACTAGGGCATGCTGAACTGTTTCCGGCTGATGGCATTCCTCACACAGCCCAGTAGGGTGTTTTCCCAATATTTTTAATGTGCTGTTCAGGTGAGTGTGTCCTATCCTCAATCTTGTTAATACTACCTGTTCCCTCCTGTTCCCCCCTCTTCTTGCTGTAATGCCCACTCTGTTTTGTAGTGAATAGAGGTGTCTCCCCTTTGTCTCCTGTTCCCAGTATTGTTGCCATTCCTGATTTATTTTCTTCCACACAATGTGTCTTCCTTCAGATTTGGATAATTGTAGGTTTACCTCTATGTTCTCTTTTTTAACGGCCTCTTTTGCTAATTTATCCACTTTTTCATTTCCTAGCACACCAATGTGTGCTGGGACCCACAACAAAGTCACGTCACTGCCCTTCCTTGTTACTTGGCTTAATAGTAGTAGAATTTCATACACTAGGTCAGGCCGCCTATGGGATGCACCAGACCCAATACTCTGGATTGCAGACAATGAGTCACTACATATTAATATTTTGCATGGTTGCACCTGTTCTATCCACCGAACTGCCATCAAAATAGCGTACAGTTCCACTGTATATACTGCCAAATAGTTATTTGTTCTTTTGCAAATCTCAACATTCATCCCTTGCACTACCACAGCTGCCCCTGTTGTTTCAGCTACTGGGTCCTTTGATCCATCTGTGAAGATTAAGAGGTGTTCCCTGTATCTATTATATATATGGTTATGGTATCCTGTTTTTAGGTCCGAATTTTTTCCCCTCCTTTTTGCCTCCCATATCTCCAGATCAACTTTTGGGATGTTCAGTAACCATATTGGCACAGATGGCCACAATACTGCAGGGCAGAACTCTTTGTCCTCTACTTCCATGTCCCTTGCCACACCTCCTCCAACCCAGCCGAAGCTTCCAGA
Organism: Amblyraja radiata; assembly: GCF_010909765.2. Taxonomy (NCBI): domain Eukaryota; kingdom Metazoa; phylum Chordata; class Chondrichthyes; order Rajiformes; family Rajidae; genus Amblyraja; species Amblyraja radiata. The sequence continues at coordinate 17,605,087 of NC_045985.1, read as the reverse complement.
CTGAGCCACCCCTCTCTCCCAGCACTCCTGTACTACCTGTTTTGTTGGGTGGTTCTCTCCATGACCCTTAAGGCTTAGCCAGTAATTAGCCATTAGTTGTCTGCGGCGCAGTCTCAACGGCATCTCCCCAGTTTCCACCTGTAGTGCACATACAGGTGACGTCCGCACACCTCCTATACAGTTTCTTAGAGCTTCCGCTTGGACTTTGTCCAACTCGGACAACACTGACTTAGATGCTGATCCATAAGCTATACTGCCATACTCTAGTCTGGATCTGATCAGTGATACATAGATATGTTTAAGAGATAATATATCTGCTCCCCACTCTAAACCTGCTAAGCATCTCATTACATTGATGGCTTTTTTGCATTTTCCAATTATTTTTGTAATGTGGACCCTCCATGTTAATCTGGAGTCAAAATGGACTCCCAGGAAACGGAAATCTTTTACTCTTTCCAAATTGTTGCCGTATAGTTTTAACTGGACATCTGGTAGCGAGCGGCAGTGAGTGAGCGGCCTTGTGAGGGAAGTGCTCTGTGAGAAAAGTGTGAGTCTTTGGCTCGAGAGTCTTCGGAGAGGAGGCTGAGGGGAGGAGACTACGCAAAACACTGCAGAGGGAGAGACGAAAGAAGGAGATGTCAGGCAAGCTGATTCAGTGCGATGCTTGCAGTATGTGGGAGGTCAAGGACACCGGTGGTGCCTCTGGCTGCTACAAATGCGAAAAGTGCATCCAGGTAGAGCTCCTGAAGGGCCGTGTTGGGGAACTGGAGAAGCAAGTGGATGACCTCCGGTTCGTCCGAGAAATGGAGTCGTTCCTCGACAAGTCCTACAGTACGATTGTTACACCTAAGGTACTGGAAGAGAGAAGGTGGGAGACAGTGAGAACGGGAGGGAAGCATGGAATGCCAACGTCCCCGGGTGTTGTACCTCTTGTGAACAGGTTCACCCACTTAGAAGCTGTCGGGACAGAAGAGGTGTTTACACTGGGCGGCGGACTGGCTTGTGATGCGAATAGGGCTGTTGAGCCAAAACCAAAAAGGCCTAAGGCAGGCAACGCCATTGTAGTAGGAGACTCCATTGTGAGAGGTACGGACAGGGGTTTCTGCGGCAACAGACGGGATGCGAGGATGGTGTGCTGCCTTCCTGGTGCCAGGATCCAGGATGTCACGGACAGAGTGCAGAAAATCCTCAAGGGCGAAGGTGAACATCCGGAAGTGGTAGTGCATGTCGGCACAAACGATGTCGGAAAGAAGGGGATGAATATTCTGCAGCGTGACTTTAGAGAGCTCGGAAAAATGCTGAAAAGCAGGACCTCCAGGGTTGTTATCTCCGGTTTGCTTCCAGTTCCTCGTGCTGGCGAGAGCAGGAACAGGGAGATACGGGACCTGAACGTGTGGCTGAGGAACTGGTGCACGGGGCAGGGATTTAGATTCTTAGATCACTGGGATCTGTTTTGGGGTAAGGGGGAACTGTACAAAAGGGACGGATTGCATCTTAACAGGTGTGGGACCAGCATTCTGGCAGGCAGGTTTGCCACTGCTACACGGGTGGTTTTAAACTGAATAAGGGGGGTGGGGTGTCGAATGGGCTAGTGGAGGATGGAGTTAAAGGGAAAGGGTTTCTTAAATGTGTGAGCGTAGAGACAGAGGGGTGTAAAATGAGGGTAGAAGCAATAGGTAGCAAGGTGAAAAGTAAAAGTGGCAGGCCGGAAAATCCAGGGCAAAAATCAAAAAGGGCCACTTTTCAACAAAATTGTATAAGGGGTAAGAGTGTTGTAAAAACAAGCCTGAAGGCTTTGTGTCTCAATGCAAGGAGCATTCGTAATAAGGTGGATGAGTTGAATGTGCAGATAGCTATTAATGACTATGATATAGTTGGGATCACGGAGACATGGCTCCAGGGTGACCAAGGCTGGGAGCTGAACATCCAGGGATATTCAATATTCAGGAGGGATAGAGAGAAAGGAAAAGGAGGTGGGGTAGCGTTGCTGATTAGAGAGGAGATTAACGCAATGGAAAGGAAGGACATTAGTTTGCAGGATGTGGAATCGGTATGGGTAGAGCTGCGAAACACTAAGGGGCAGAAAACGCTGGTGGGTGTTGTGTACAGGCCACCTAACAGTAGTAGTGAAGTTGGAGATGGTATCAAACAGGAAATTAGAAATGCGTGCGACAAAGGCAAAACCGTTATAATGGGTGACTTCAATCTACATATAGATTGGGTGAATCAAATTGGCAGGGGTGCTGAGGAAGAGGATTTTTTGGAATGTATGCGGGATAGTTATCTAAATCAACATGTAGAGGAACCAACGAGAGAGCAGGCTATTTTAGACTGGGCATTGAGTAATGAGGAAGGGTTAGTTAGCAGTCTTGTTGTACGTGCCCCCTTGGGCAAGAGTGACCATAATATGGTTGAGTTCTTCATTAGGATGGAGAGTGACATTGTTAATTCAGAAACAATGGTTCTGAACTTAAAGAAAGGTAACTTTGAGGGTATGAGACGTGAATTGGCCAAGATTGACTGGCAATTAATTCTAAAAGGGTTGACGGTGGATATGCAATGGAAGACATTTAAAGACTGCATGGATGAACTACAAAAATTGTTCATCCCAGTTTGGCAAAAGAATAAATCAGGGAAGGTAGTGCATTCGTGGATAACAAGGGAAATCAGGGATAGTATCAAAGCGAAGGATGATGCGTACAAATTAGCCAGAAAAAGCAGCATACCGGAGGACTGGGAGAAATTCAGAGACCAGCAGAGGAGGACAAAGGGCTTAATTAGGAAAGGAAAAATAGATTATGAAAGAAAACTGGCAGGGAACATAAAAACTGACTGCAAAAGTTTTTATAGATATGTGAAAAGAAAGAGATTAGTTAAAACAAATGTAGGTCCCTTGCAGTCAGAAACAGGTGAGTTGATCATGGGGAACAAGGATATGGCGGTCCAATTGAATAACTACTTTGGTTCCGTCTTCACTAAGGAAGACATAAATAATCTGCCGGAAATAGCAGGGGACCGCGGGTCAAAGGAGTTGGAGGAATTGAGTGAAATCCAGGTTAGCCGGGAAGTGGTGTTGGGTAAATTAAATGGATTAAAGGCCGATAAATCCCCAGGGCCAGATAGGCTGCATCCCAGAGTACTTAAGGAAGTAGCTCCAGAAATAGTGGATGCATTAGTAATAATCTTTCAAAACTCTTTAGATTCTGGAGTAGTTCCTGAGGATTGGCGGGTAGCAAACGTAACCCCACTTTTTAAGAAGGGAGGGAGAGAGAAAACGGGGAATTACAGACCAGTTAGTCTAACATCGGTAGTGGGGAAACTGCTAGAGTCAGTTATTAAAGATGGGATAGCAGCACATTTGGAAAGTGGTGAAATAATTGGACAAAGTCAGCATGGATTTACAAAAGGTAAATCATGTCTGACGAATCTTATAGAATTCTTCGAGGATGTAACTAGTAGCGTGGATAGGGGAGAACCAGTGGATGTGGTGTATCTGGACTTCCAGAAGGCTTTCGACAAGGTCCCACATAAGAGATTAGTTTACAAACTTAAAGCACACGGCATTGGGGGTTCAGTATTGATGTGGATAGAGAACTGGCTGGCAAACAGGAAGCAAAGAGTAGGAGTAAACGGGTCCTTTTCACAATGGCAGGCAGTGACTAGTGGGGTACCGCAAGGCTCAGTGCTGGGACCCCGGCTATTTACAATATATATTAATGATCTGGATGAGGGAATTGAAAGCAATATCTCCAAGTTTGCGGATGACACTAAGCTGGGGGGCAGTGTTAGCTGTGAGGAGGATGCTAGGAGACTGCAAGGTGACTTGGATAGGCTGGGTGAGTGGGCAAATGTTTGGCAGATGCAGTATAATGTGGATAAATGTGAGGTTATCCATTTTGGTGGCAAAAACAGGAAAGCAGACTATTATCTAAATGGTGGCCGACTAGGAAAAGGGGAGATGCAGCGAGACCTGGGTGTCATGGTACACCAGTCATTGAAAGTGGGCATGCAGGTGCAGCAGGCAGTGAAGAAAGCGAATGGTATGTTAGCTTTCATAGCAAAAGGATTTGAGTATAGGAGCAGGGAGGTTCTACTGCAGTTGTACAGGGTCTTGGTGAGACCACACCTGGAGTATTGCGTACAGTTTTGGTCTCCAAATCTGAGGAAGGACATTATTGCCATAGAGGGAGTGCAGAGAAGGTTCACCAGACTGATTCCTGGGATGTCAGGACTGTCTTATGAAGAAAGACTGGATAGACTTGGTTTATACTCTCTAGAATTTAGGAGATTGAGAGGGGATCTTATAGAAACTTACAAAATTCTTAAGGGGTTGGACAGGCTAGATGCAGGAAGATTGCTCCCGATGTTGGGGAAGTCCAGGACAAGGGGTCACAGCTTAAGGATAAGGGGGAAATCCTTTAAAACCGAGATGAGAAGAACTTTTTTCACACAGAGAGTGGTGAATCTCTGGAACTCCCTGCCACAGAGGGTAGTCGAGGCCAGTTCATTGGCTATATTTAAGAGGGAGTTAGATGTGGCCCTTGTGGCTAAGGGGATCAGAGGGTATGGAGAGAAGGCAGGTACGGGATACTGAGTTGGATGATCAGCCATGATCATATTGAATGGCGGTGCAGGCTCGAAGGGCCGAATGGCCTACTCCTGCACCTAATTTCTATGTTTCTATGTTTCTATCCTCTTTAATTTTCTTCCTTGTGAAAACCATTGTCTTTGTCTTCTCTATAGAGAATTTAAAACCCCATTTCACTCCCCACTCTTCCACCTGGGCTATCCCTTGCTGCATTTTACCCACGATAAAATCTATATTCTTCCCCTTTCTCCATAGGCTGCCATCATCTGCAAAGAGCGATCGCCCCATCTCTGGTTGAATGTTTGCAAATATATCATTGATCATGATTGAGAATAGGATCGGGCTTATCGCACTTCCCTGGGGAGTTCCATTCTCGACTACACATTTACTAGAGATGTCTGACCCTATTTTAACTTGGATACTTCTACCGTTAAGAAAATCCATTATCCAGTTAAAAATATTTCCTCCTACTCCCATTAAATGCAGCTTTATTAGAAGACCTTCTCTCCACAACATATCGTAAGCCTTCTCTACATCAAAAAATACAGTAACTACAGATTCTTTTTTAACTTGTGCTTTCCTTATATCATCTTCCAAGCACAGAACTGGATCATTAGTACCTCTCCCTTTTCTAAAGCCACTCTGATAATTAGCCACTATACCGGTTTTTTCCATTAGATGCATTAATCTTTCATTTACCATTCTTTCCATCAGTTTACACATGTGTGCTGTTAAAGCTATAGGTCTATAATTTACTGGATTACTTGCATCTTTCCCTGGTTTCCTAATAGGCACAATGATTGCTTCCTTCCACCTCTCCGGTATTCGCCCTTCTTCCCACACCTTGTTATATAGTGCAAGTATCTTTTGGAGTCCCTCCTCACTTAGATGCTTTATCATTATGTAGCAAATATCATCCTTCCCTGGGGCTGAGTTCTTACACTTGGCCAGAGCTCTCTTTAGCTCCCCCAAATTAAATGGAATATTGTACTTGTCCTCTGTGATACCTTTCCTTTGTAAGGCCTCAACATTTTCCTCTCTTGTTCTTTCCCTACCTCTTCTTCCTTCATCTGATAAGTTGTGGGAGCTGTGAACCCTACTAAAAGTGTTAACCATTAGTTCTGCTTTGTCTTTATTTGAGACTACAGTTTGATCTCCATTTGTTAGGATAGGATAACTCCACTCCCTTTTATCACCTTCCATTTTTTTAATCATCCCCCATATCTCCCCTACCTGTGTTGTGTTTCCAATTGAATCACAATACTTCCTCCAATATGCTCTTTTTGTTTGTCTTATAGTCCTCCTTACAATTGCCTGAGCCTGTTTGTAATTAATCATGTGTTGGTAGTTATGAGTTCTTTTTAATAATCTGAATGCTCTGTTTCTATTCACCACCGCCTCTTTACATTTATTGTCCCACCACGGCACAGCTTTCCTTTTTGATCTTCCTTTACTTTTAGGTATGGAAACTAATGCTGCTCTTTTGATACCTTCTGACAATTTATTCTCAAAGTTTTCTATATCTGTCTCTTCTTGTATCGGTTTTACATATCTATCACTTTCCTCCTTAAATTTCTCCCAATTAGCCTTTCCAAACACCCATCGTCCACTTCTGTTTTCTTTACTCATAGTTAAAGTAATATTTATTTTGCATAGCACAGGATGATGATCACTTCCTATGGTACCCTTTTCATATACTTCCCAGTTACATTTAGCAGCAATCCTATTAGAAACAAGTGTAAGGTCCAACACAGACTCCTTCCCTGTCCTAACATCTACCCTGGTCTTCTTTCCATCATTTAGACATACTAGATTACCATCATTTAATAATTCCTCAATTACCTGTCCATTATTATCTGACTTTCCACTGCCCCATAATGTATTATGTGCGTTAAAGTCCCCACACCACATAACATTAGATTTGCTCTGGCCTTCTACTTCCTGTAACTTATTGACCTCTAATCGCTTACATGGATTATAGTAATTTATTACCACTATTTTCCTCCTCTCAGACCACACTTCTATTACCACATATTCCTGTTCCTGCCCAATTCCTAATACCTTGTATGGTATCCCTTTTTTAATGAAAGTGGCACAACCCCCTCCTCCCCCATTTCCCCTATCACATCTCACTGTAACATAATCATATAGAACAAAATCTAAACTTGGTTTCAACTAGGTTTCCTGGATACATACAACATCTGGTTTTTCCTTCCTACTGTCTATGAATTGCTTAAAGTCTTGACCATTGGCTAACAAGCTTCTTGCATTCCATTGTAGGATTAACATGAATATTATTAACCCACACACTGTTGACTCTTGGCTCGCCTGGATACTGAGACCATCATGTATTTCCTCCCACTTCAATCCTGCCATGCCCAAGTGGTGGACTGCAGCCTTTACAATGATTTGGATCCTTTCTGTTTTGGATTTTACTTCTGCTGTCGCATTTATTACTCCTGCTATAAATATAACCAGGTTTTTCTTTTCTTTCCATATACTCTTTTCTTTTTCTTTTATTGTTTCCATTATGCCCATATCTTGCTCCCTCCTGATCCTTCTTTCATTCATCTGTTTTGTAGGGTCAGCCTTTTTTGCTGCCTCTGCATAGGAGACCTTTTCCTTCTCTCTTATGTTTTGTACTTCAGCTTCACGTTTCATCACCTCACAGCCCCAGTAAGCCACACTATGCTCTCCTCCACAATTACAGCACTTTGGTCTGACCCCCTCTCCACACTGACCATATTCATGGTCCCCACTACACCTTGCACATTCCCTCGCCCCCTTGCACATTTTACCTATATGCCCAAATTTCTGACATTTGAAGCACCTCATTGGTTTGGGTACATACTCTCTTACACTATATCGCATGAATCCAAAATGGACCACTTTTGGAAGGGATTCTGTCTTGAATTCAATCAGGACTGACTCAGTTTCCTCTTTCTTTGCTCCTTTGGTCATTCTTTTGGCACTCATAATTAATTCACATCTCTTCCTGAGTTCCTGAACCAGTTAACTCATATTAACTATGAGAGGGATTCCATAGATAACCCCTTTACACCCTGCCTTCCTCCGTTCTCCTACTCTCAATACTTTGATTATTTTGATTTAGTCAATCTTGTTCATTTTCATTGCCTTTTCAACTTGAGCCTCACTGTTGCACCCTATTAGCATGTTTCCATCCTCCAGCACTCTTGCATACTTTACTTCCCCAACCTGGGCCCTGATTATTTTTGTCAGCTTCAATGGCTCTATCTTCTTTACTCCTCCTTCTCCTTCAAACCTCACCACTACATTTAACGACATTTCCTTTTCTGGTTCCTTGTCTTCACTCTCCGATCCACCAGTATTGTTTTTCCTTCTTTTACGGCTGCTCTTCCTGGGACTACCCCGTGCTCCCACGGTTTCCCACTCCTTCTCAACACTTTCTTCGTTATCCTCTCTTCCACTGGCCTCCATACCACTAGACCCACTCTCTCCCATCATTGTGTAACAGCAGGGAATAGTGCCAGAGCACCGTTTACCGGACCTATACAGGCCGTCGGCCGATACCCTGATACAATATGTCCTCCGCCCCCTCGAGGAGGGAGGTTGTTGTCCACTCGTCACGTGACGGGTCCGGAGATGGCCGAGCGAGGAAGGTCCGATGGTCACGTGTCACGGGGGGGGGTGGTGACGTGGCGCGCCCGGAGATGGCCGAGCGAGGGTCTGATGGTCACGTGTCGCGGGGGGAGGGGGGGTTGGTGACGTGACGCGCCCGCACTGAGCCGAGCGGCTGCGCTCGGGTTTATTGGTCACGTGGAGCGGCCGTTGGCCGTTGCTGCTGCCGGCGCGTGAGGAGGGCGGGAGAGCGGCGGCCGTTGGTCCGTCACGTGTCGCGCTGGGAGGTGGAGAAGTTGCCCTTTGTCCCGCTGAGTCACTCCAGCATTTTGTGTTAAAACTAAACTTAATTGTTACTTAGGTTCCCCATAGATGCTGCCTCACCCGCTGAGTTTCTCCAGCATTATTGTCTACCTTCCATTTTCCTGCATCTGCAGTTCCTTCTTAAACATGAATTGTCCGCCTTCTTGCCACCTCCCTCCCTCCCTCCCTCCCCTCAGCCCAACAATGAACCATTCATTGTACATTGTACATCAGTACTGGGGACTGAGTTTACATCATCAGCCAATGATCATATTGAATGGTGGTGCTGGCTCAAAGGGGCCGAATGGCCTACTCCCAGCACCTATTTTTCTATATCCTTCACAACATCTGTTTTGCTGACCTTGCCCTTCCTTATGTCCCTGTCTCCCTCTTCCCTGACTCCAGTTTGAAGAAGGGTCTCCTCCCAAAAAGTCACTTATCCCTTTTCACCAGGGATGCTGGTCTGACCCGCTGACCTACTCCAACCTTTTGTGTCCATAATTTCTTTATAGACCCCCTAAACCCACTTTGTCTTATCATATTTCTATGATGGACCATAGAAAGAGGAGACCGTCTCTGGTAGCATCTTGCTAGATACTACATTTAGCATGTAGTTTAGCAATCAGTGTGGGGACGACCAACTTGTGAGATTATGGGTAAACGTACTGATCTACCTTCTCGGTGGTGGGGGTTGTTACCTTGCTGATTATTCAGCAAGAACGAACAGATCAGGGTGGCTAGGGGAGGACCGCTCATCCGCCTAGCTTACTTATGAGTAAAACTGCATCATGATGAAAAGCCAACACAGCACCAGGGTTTTAACCGCTGATTATACTAACCAGTCTATCTCTTCCTGCGGCACGTGTCCATGAAAACCTCCCAAGAGGAAGACCACCAAAAAGATGGAGTGACTGCCTGAAGCAGACTGCAGCAAAAAGAACATCAACTCTCTGGTCAGAGCTAGCAGGCAGGACACCATGAAGCAGATGGCACGACTCAACCCCAAGTTGGAGTTAACGCCATAGGTCCAGGTCAATTTCTTTATCTGCTGATGAAAGGATAAACCTCACATTCCAACAGTGAACTGCAGATGTTGGAATTAGCTTAATTAATCTATTTTGGTCTTTAAAGCTGGTGTATCCTTTCTGAAAATATGCACTATATTCCAGCAAACAAAACTGCTCTATCCTGGTGTGCAGCCATTTCTCCCACTATCTCCCTGCAGATAAAAAATCTAGATAATCTAGAAAGTTGCAGAAAATATTCACAAGGATGTTACTTTGATTGGAGGACTTGATTTATCAGGTTAAATTAGGTAGGTTGGGGCTGTTTTCAACAGATAATAGGTGTAGTAGGCCATTCGGCCCTTCGAGCCAGCACCACCATTCAATGTGATCATGGCTGATCATCCTCAATTAGTACCCCGTTCCTGCCTTCTCCCCATATCCTATGACTCTGCTAGAGCCCTATCTAGCTCCCTCTTGAAAGTATCCTGAGGCAGAGAATTCCACAGACTCACAACCCTCTGTGAGAAAAAGTGTTTCCTCGTCTCCGTTATAAATGGCTTGCCCCTTATTCTTAAACTGTGGCCCCTGGTTCAGGACTCCCCCAACATCGGGCACATGTTTCCTGCCTCTAGCGTGTCCAAACCCTTCATAATCTTATATGTTTCGATAAGATCCCCTCTCATACTTCTAAATGCTTTCTGAAAGTCCAGGTACACTACATCCACTGGCTCTCCCTTGTCCATTTTCCTAATTACATCCTCAAAAAATTCCAGAAGATTAGTCAAGCATGAATTCCCCATCGTAAATCCATGCTGACTCAGACCGATCCTGTTACTGCTATCCAAATGTGTGGCTATTTCATCTTTTATAATTGACTGCAGCAACTTCCCCACCACCGATGTCAGGCTAACTGGTCTATAATTCCCTGTTTCCTCTCTCCCGCGTTTCTTAAAAATTGGGATAACATTAGCTACCCTCCAATCCACAGGAACTGATCCTGAATATATAGAACATTGGAAAATTATCACCAATGCATCCACGATTTCTAGAGCCACTTCCTTAAGTACCCTGGTATGCAGACCATCAGGCCCTGGGGATTTATCAGCCTTCAGTCCCATCAGTCTACCCAACACCATTTCCTGCCTAATGTGGATTTCCTTCAGTTCCTCCATCACCGCGGATCCTCTGGCCATGAGTACATCAGGTAGATTGTTTGCGTCCTCCTTAGTGAAGACAGATCCAAAGTACCTGTTCAACTTATCTGCCATTTCCTTGTTCCCCATATTAAATTCACCTTTTTCAGTCTTCAAGGGTCCAACTTTGGTCTTAACTAATTTTTTTTTTTCCTCGGAGGAAGGAAACAGAGTTGACATGATACAGGTTCATAACGTTTTGAGAGGTATAGATAACCAGTGCTTATTTCCCATGCCACGGGCCTCTAAAACTAAAGGGCAGAGGTTTAATATGACATTTAAAGGAGATCTGAGGCATAATTTTTCACAGTTTTTGATATGAGAAAATAAAAAGCTAGGAAATGATTTTAAACCAAAAAAAGGATTGGGGCAGCTGGAGTATTGTGCCCAACTCTGGGGTCTATTGAAAGGTTATAATGCTGTGCAGAGGGGATTCCCCTGATGAAGATGACTGAAGGAGTTGAGGTTTGTAAACTGGTACAGGGAAGTTTATGGGAAGATTTTACAGAGGTGCTTAAATTCAGCAGAAACTGTACGAGGCCAACAGAATCATATGAATAAAGAAAAGCATGAACTCGAGTGGTTCTTACTCTTGCTCATTTACAGTATATTTTCACTAAACTTTCCTGAACATTTGTTCTCTCTCAGATAATTGCTGAAGTAGTTGATCTTATCCATTTCATTAAGAGAAAACTACATATAACCAGATCCTGAATACCAACTAAATAACCCCATAATATTAGCACAAACTGTTGGATACAACTCAGTGGGTCACTGGATAAAAGGAATAGGTGATGTTTCACCGTTCGTAATATGTTCTTGACTGTTGTATTTGTTTCATTTGTTGCTGCATTTCAACGTTTTAATGCCTCGACAGTTCAAATTATTGTTTTATTTTTATTCTAATCAGCAGAAACGGATGAAGTGGTTGGTTTCCTTGGTTCGTCATTTTTACTGGATCCTAAAATCACGGTTGATCCCAGCAAGTATGAGATGTTTTGGACTTTTCATGGCAGCAACGAAAGCACTGTTATTTTGGATCATGTCCCAGGTCTCTTCACAATGGAACCAAGTGAACAGTTCAAGAACCGGACACAGTTCAATGCTACTAATGGTGCGCTGATGATATATGGGCTAAAAGCTAGTGATGAGGGAAATTTCACCTTAACTGTAGATGGCAAAGATTTGAAAACAATACAACTGCTTGTCATTGGTAAGACTTTTCACTTCTTTGTGGTGAAGAATGTAAAACATGCGGCTGTTGGTTTCAAGAATAGTTTTGTAGGAAGCCTGCCCTGGTAGAACAAGCACTGTAATGTTAGACATTCAGTCAGCTATGATATACCTGCCATCCTATGGAGCGGTTCACTTGGGATTATGATCCAACGTCCACCGCTGCACTTGTGAGTTCAAAGTTGTTGAAGAGAGGTTGGGGGTGGGAGGGAACAATAGAACAAAGGGTAGACACAAAATACTGGAGCATCTCAGCGGGACAGGCAACATTTCTGGATAGAAGGAATGGGTGACGTTTCAGGGTTGAGACCCTTCTTCAGACAAATGGGAATACTTTTAAGGGGGTGAGAACAGAGTTGCCTCCGTGATAAAATGTTTACAATGTGATCTGTTTAAAGTGGAAGAGCGATAGCATAAATAAAGGAGTGGAAACACTATGAACTTTCCAGCATGCCATCCCATACTCATGGATAAAGAAAGACTGAGTCAATGTTACAAATAGAAAATCTACATCGGAACTGGGTGATCAGCTTCAGTAATGTTATGGTTGACTAGGCCTGGTAAACACAACAGACTTCTCTCACTGAGAGCACGTGAGCCAGGTGAATATTTATGTAAATCTGTTAGTTTCATTGTCACCATTCTTTTCATAATGTGAATTTAAATTTCGCAGCTGACAAGGTGATTTCCAAATTATTTAGTTCAGAGATACAGCCCGGAAACAGGCCCTTCCGCCCACCGAGTCCGCACCGACCAGCGATCCCGTACACTAACACTATCCTACACTCACTAGGCACAATTTACATTTAAACCAAACCAATTAACTTGCGCGTTTTTGGAGTGTGTGAGGAAACTGAAGATCTCGAAGAAAACACATGCAGGTCACAGGGAGAACGTACAAACTCCGTACAGACAGCACCTGTAGTCAGGATCGAACCCGGGTCTCTGGCGCTGTAAGGCAGCAACTCTACTAGTACGTCACCATGCCGCCCTTATATTTAGTCACCATCTCTTACTATCAATCCTGTAGCAATTCAATTGATCTTCATTTTAAAAATTCAATTCAATGTTAGCTGATAACTTTTGCCCTTCTCATTTCCTCTTTCAATTCCATACTGCCATATCTACATGATTTTGCTTCCAATACAATTGTGCAGGTCTGGTATCTGTAGTCTTAACATGCAAGGCAAGTAATATATTAATGTCAGTCAATGAATGGTAATATAACAATTTGCATTCTAGCACCTTTTGGTGAATTGAGGCATTTGCCAGAATTGTTTCTTGGCCTTTTGGCTGAGAACACTTTACACCTTTTCTATGGAGCCCAAAATAAGGCACAATACCCCAGCTGACCTTTGTAGGAACTTATGCTGACCTGATATGAACCCAAAGGTCAGCTGGGGTATTGTGCCTTATTTTGGGCTGCATAGAAAAGGTGTAAAGTGTATGGGAGGAAGTTTTGTTTTGAGATATAGCGCAGAAACGGGCCTTTCGGCCCTCCGAGTCTGCACCGACCAATGATCTGCACAAATTAGCACAATCCTACACAGATTAGGGACAATTTACACTTAAACCAAGTATGCAAACATCAATTTACCTACAAAGGAAACTGACAATCTAGTAGAAAGACCATGTCGTCACGGGAAGAACGTATAAATTCCGTACAGACAGCACCCATAGTCGGGATCAAACCCAGGTCTCTGGCGCTGCAAGTGCTGTAAGACAGCAACTCTACCGCTACCAGAGGATGCCATAAATGCAGGAACTTGGGTTGTTAACGGTGCAGAGAAGGTGACCTGAAGATTTTGTAGAGGTGTTCACAATCAACTATATCTGACTGGGGCAAACTGAATCTTAAACCAGCTCAAAAGAAACACAGGCATGAGTGCACATTTATGTTAAAAACCTCCAGATCTTTTACATTATTTAAGGCAATTTAGCCAAGTCGAATTATTAATATTACAAATGTAAACTTGTGAAAATGAGCTCCGAGTTGGATCATGAACTAGAGTTCAGCTCCACAATCTCTCCTCATGTAATGTACACAAATGTATTGTAATTATTTCATTTGCTGCCACATTTCAATGTTTCATTAGTACCTTGGTTTAAATAGGTTTTCTTTTATCCTAATCAGCTAAAATGAAAGAAGTGATTGGTATCCTTGGTTCATCAGTTTTATTGGATCCTAAAATCAAGGTTGATCCCAACAAGAATGAAATTCTTTGGACATTTGTCGCCAGTAACAAAAACCGTGACATTATTATGGATCACATCCCAAATATTGCCACAATGGAACCAAGTGACCAGTTCAAGAACCGCTTACAGTTTTTTGCTTCTTCTGGTGGACTGAGAATAAACGGATTAAAAGCCAGTGACCAAGGAGATTATATCTTTTCTGTGGATGGACAAGAGTTCAGAGTAATGCAATTACTTCTCAATGGTGAGTAGTTGCACCTGTTGGAGATGCTGCATTTGAATTGTCGATGGCGGAATCTGTGCTTGTTTCCATTAATGAATAAGTAGTATACTGTGCCTCGTCGAGTATACACTGCTGGACTAGATGTTGACTGCGGTCGCACAGTCACTTTCCGTGGCTGCGATAAATATATCAACTCATAGAGGATTCAACTTGGAATTGTGATCGGATTTTCCACCACACTATTTGTGGGATGGAAAAAGATGCAGAGAGAATGATGAGGGAGGGATAGGAGAGAGAATATTTGTAATGGGGTAAGACCAAGGTTGCGTTGCTGATAAACGGTCAGTGATGAGTGATCTGTTTAATGGATTAACAAGAGAAGTTGGAGAGAGAGCGCAAATAAGGATTGTGATAACTGAAGAGCAGAGCTGTAGGAAATTCCTAACATTGCCAGGACATGACAGCAGAAAAAGATAGACTGAGTCAACATTACAGATGGATGAGCTTCAATGGACCTCGCCAGTTCTGACACAATGGGGAAAGTCAGTTACCTGATGTTGATGATTTCAGTGTAGGAAGGAACTGCAGATGCTGGTTTAAACTGAAGATGGACACAAAAAGCTGGAGTAACTCAGCGGGTCAGAGAGCATCTCTGGAGAAAAGGAATAGGTGACATTGCAGGTCAAAACCCTTCTTCAGTCTAGATATATGGATAGCTGACGTTTTGGGTCAGGAACTTTCTTCAAATTGAGTGTGTGTCTGTGTGTGTGTGTGTGTCTATGTATGGTGATAGGTAGACACAGGAAAGGAGCATTTTTGATATTAGGTTGATATTACATGTTTAATCAATAGCCAAGTCCGTAAACCCAGCAAATTCTTCCAGTGTCTGCTCACGTGGTACAGTATGTATTCATTTGCTTTAGTTATACTTGTCAATGTTTCAGTGTTTAAATGAGTACATTTATTTTTCTTCTATACAGATAAAATAAAAGAAGTAATTGGTGTCCTTGGTTCATCAGTTTTATTGGATCCTGAACTCAAAGTTGATCCCAGTAAGAATTATATCAGTTGGACCTTCTATGGCGACTATATTTTAAGTCACATCCCGGGTCACAAAACAATGGAACCAACTGACCAGTTCAAGTCCCGTTTGAAGTTTAATCCTTCCATGGGCACTCTGATGATAAATTAATTACAACATGGTGACGACGGAAATTACACATTTCTTATAAATGACGAAGAGATAAAAATATTACGACTGCTTATCTTTGGTAGGTAATTTTCACTATTCATATCACAAAATGTAAAATAGTGAGTATAGAATTTGTGTTGGTTATTTCCATTAAAGAACACATGATGGAATAAATACTGAAATACTTGGCATTGAAAGCTGCCGTTCAGGCAGCCACCATGGAAGAGTTCAATCGGGACCGCAATCCACTCTCTATCCCTTTACTGCTGCGATGGGAGAAAGTGAAGTGTTTATCAAACCTAGGGGTTGGAATTTCCTATTGCGGAGGGTGGTGCAATGTCCATGGTGCTGTGTCAATGCACTATCCCGTAATAGCTAATAATCAAAAACGTTATGGGGTCACAAGGAACTGCAGATGTTGTGTTACAAAAAAAAGAGACTCAAAGTACTGGAGTAACTCAGTGGGTTGAGCAACATCTTTGGAGAACACGACTGTGACATTTTGGATTGGGACCCTTCTTCAGACTGGTCCCAACCCGAAACATTACCTATCCATGTTCTCACGACATGCTGCCTGACCGGTTGAGTTACTCCAGCACTTTGTGTCTCTTTTAATCTAAATTCTTAGATTGTCTTTTCCTCTCCCGTTTCCATTTTCAGTTGCAGGCTGCTCTTTTTGCATCTTGCATGATTTTTGCTTCAGTATCAGTGACATCAATATACAAATTGAGTGCGAAGATATTGATAGTCTCATGCAATCATGTCACTAAAAGGGAACAACAGTTTTCATTTGTGCATTTTTAAATGACCAAAGGAATTTCCAAGAAGCCTTCATAGGTTTAATGTCGAGCAACACAGTGTGAGAAAATGGCTAAATATCATCTTGGAGGTAGAGCGAAAATGAAGTTCAGGGAATGAATTCCAGAGAATGGAAATTCAGCTGACAATATAGGGGCATAAAACTGAGAACATTTAAGAAGCTAGAATTGAGGAAGCTGAGGATTAAGTGTCTGAAGCAGGGAAATAAAGCCCTTCTGAAATTTTAGAATGAGATGGAGAATTGAGAATTTTGAACCAAAGCATAGCCAGAGCTGGAACCTGTTTAGGTCACAAGCAATGGGACCTGGCCTATTCATGAATAGTGTTGGGTCAGATCAAGTTGATGAGGGATTTGAGATGGCAGGAGAGTCCGGGAATCACTTTAATAACGACAAGCAAAATAAAGGACATTTCAGTTACCTTGAGCCCTAGTGTTGTCCAGGGTTGAACAAGGTCAGGGGAGGCAGGATTGTTTAGAATTGGTAGACTGTGCGATGTTCAAGGACTCAGCAATGGACCTGAACGAACACGCCACGGTTGTTTCCGGCTTCATAAGATCATGTGGGGAAGGGCGTGTTCCCACAAAAGCCATTCCGAGAATTCCCCAACCAGATGCTTTGGATGAACCAGGAGGTCCGCAATATTTGGCTCTAAATTGGAAGACAAGACAGACATTCGGCAGCTGTGGCAGGGCTTGCATGCCATCAGTTCCTGCAAGGCAAAATCAAGTGGCAGATCAAACGACAGTGAGGCGTCACCCCTGGATGCGCTTAATGTGTTCCACGCATGCTTCATTAGGGAGAACACTGACGCTCCTTTCCATAACTCATGATGGTATTGCAATCTCTGTTGCCGATGTCAGAAGATCCTTCAGAAGGGTTAACTCTTGGAAAGCATCTGAACCTGATGGTGTACATGGTTGCATTCTCAAAACATGCGTGGACCAACTGGCGGGAGATTTTGCGGACATCTTCAACCTCTCATTACTGAGGCTTCAAGGGCAGTCATAAGAGCAAGGTGATAGAGCAATCCATAAGTGCTTCAATAACCACTGACTGGTGGTACTAAGGTCCATGGTGAAGAAGTGCTTTGAGACGTTGGTTATGGTTCATATCAGGTCCTTTGCAAGAACCTGGACCAATTGCAATTTGCGCACCATCACAATATATCAATGTGGGATGAGATCTCTCTGGCTCTCCTATTTTTCTTTTGAGGTAGAGGATTTGTGTTTTGTAATATTGTTAAGCCGTTAAGTAAGTAAAGAATAAGCACGGGGTATATTGGTACTGTGGGTAGACAGGAATATGGAGTTGAGGTTACAATAAGTCATGAACTCATTCAATGGCAATTCAGGCTTCGGTTGAAATACAAATCCTGCTCTTAATTTCTATATTTATATATATATATCTTTGTGTATGTGAACATAAAGAAATACGTCCATTTGTACACACTTGGTGCAATGTTATTGGGCAGGAATTCATTCTGAGTCAAGGCAGGAATATTATAGTTCAGCAACATTTTTTTCTTCTACAGAAAAACTGTCAGATGTTTCGATATTGAAAGACAACAGATCCTTGGGATTCCTGGTCATTCTCAGATGTGACATCACTGGAAATCCTACTGAGTATCAATGGTGGAAAGATGGAGGAGGAATTTTCCAGCATCACGAACTTACAGAAGGGAACAGCACACTTGTTATCACACGAAGTTTGGTCAGTGACTGTGGAACGTATACCTGTATCGCCAAAATTCCCATCAGCTCCATCAAGCAAGATTACAATTTAATTCTTCATGGTAATCTTTCATTAATTATTTTGGGATAATCTTTGTGAACACTTTCTATTGGTGGGCTATCGAATGCAACCTGTGTAAATCAGCACCGTAATAGATAGACATGAGCTGAGTTAATATAGTTCACTGAATCTCTTAATGGTTATCGCATCGAAGGAAGCCTTTTGGCCAATTAGTAATTTACTGTTTTATTTAATCCAGCTAATCTCACTCCTTTGCCCACAGCCCTCCAAATTCTTTCCTTTGGATATGCCACAATTGAATATCCTCCCACTGACCCTGGCAGAGAAATGTAGATTACACCCATCTGCTGTGTATATAAAATAAGTCCTTGGTTCACTTCCTGTTCTTTTGCTCGTGACATTCATTCTTTCAACTGGTTTTCAATGCCTGCACCCTGACCTACCCCTGCTGTGGCCTGCCGCTGCCGCTGCCGTTGCCTATCGCTGTCGTGGCCTGTTGCTGTCGTGGTCTACCATGACAGACTAAGAATGTGAGTAGCTTTGAAAAAGATTCTGGCAAATTAAAGAAAAGGATTGAAAAGGAGATGCAAGTCTTTAAAACAACACTCCGCGGACAGTGTTTATGTCCTGAAGATCTTTTCCAAGCAGAAAGCGTGGTCATCTTTCAGTCAAAGACTAGGATTCAAAGAAGAACTATCAGTACTAGAAGCTGGTAAAAATGGTGTCAAAAGAAGCAGTCATTTGTACAAGCTAGATCCGGTGCTGGATGATGGACTTCTGAGATAGGCGGTTGCCAGAATAGACCAGCGATGCCTGAAGAGGCCAAACATCCTATCAGTGTCTCGAAGGACCTTCACATATCAACACTACTGTTACGACATATCCATGAACAACTCGGACATGGAAGAAGAAATCATATGCCGTCTCACCTCCGTAGAAAATACTGGATTATCAAAGCGACCTCCGCTGCAAGAAAGGTCATAACAGACTGTGTTGTGTGTAAACGACAGTGGGGAAGAGATGGAGAACAAAAAATGGCTGACTGGCCCCTGGAGAGGATTCTACCAGACAAGCCTCCATTTACAGATGTGGGAGTAGACTACTTCGGTCTTCTAGAGATCAAGAGAGGACAAAGTCATGTTAAAATGTATGGTGTAATCTTCACCTGCATGGCAAGCAGGGCAGTAGATCTTGAAGTTGCATCTACACTTGACACAGACTCCTGCATCCATGCATTACGAAGATTAATCTGTCGACGAGGTCAAGTTTCATCTTTAAGATCAGACAATGGTACAAATTTTATCGGAGCGGAAAGAGAATTGAGAGAAGCACTTGAATCAGGACAAGATCCAGAGTGCTATGCTTCAGCGAGGGATAAGGTGGTACTTTAACCCCCGGTAGGATCCCATCAGGGCGGTGTTTGGGTCCGATTGATCCGCATGGTTCAAAATGATTCAAAATGTGCTGTGCTCTGTTCTTAACCAACAAGTTCTGGATGATGAAGGATTGCAAACTTTAATTTGTGAAGTTGAAGCAATTTTAAATGATCCACCCGTTACCAAGAGTTCTGATGATCCAATGGACCTTGAAGCACGCACACTAAACCATCTTCTTCTGTTGAAGACCAAGCCAATACTACTACTTGGACTCTTTGGAAAGGAAGACGTACATTAAACGAACATGGAGACAGGTGTAATATATGGCAGACCTCTTTTGGAAATGGTGGGCACAAGAATACTTGCCCCTAATCCAAGAATGACAATGGTGGTCAACCGTAAGGAGAAGCTTTGCTCCAGGTGACATTGTTGTCGTGGCTGATTCCACTGCACCACGAGGCTCCTGGTTAATGGGCGGAATATTGTAGACCATACCAGATGCACAAGGTCTTGTGCGCATAGTTCGACTTCAGACCAAAAACAACATCTTGGAAAGACCGATAACAAAGATATGCATGCTCCAAGAAGCTGAGGCCTAGGTATTGGTGGCCCTAAAAATAACAATAAAAAGAAGGAAGAGAAGATTGAAGAATCACTAAAGAGGATTAAATGCCAGCATATAGTAAATACCATTTTTTTTAAATGTGTAAAGGAAAATGGGCTAGTGTAATGTATATAGCTCCATTTATTATTTATCAGTAATTGTTTTGTTATATACGTAGGACAAATAGGGGCCGGTGCTTTGGGGCCATTTATGTTTATTGTCAGCATATCATATTATTTTGCTTAGATATATCTTGCGGTATTATTTTGGACACTTGTGGGCGGTCATTAGATGCACAAGGTGGTGTATGTGTATGGGCACATGAGGCAGGCACAGGGAGGGAGCGCATACAGTTTTCACCAGACCGGGGACAGAGCAACCAGCTACGACTTGCATGCAGAATTAGGAAAACCTGGTACGTTCATTCCTTTGTTTGTACAACTACCTCAATAAACAACCAACTAAACTTGAAATAACGACCGGAAGATCTGTTCTATTGGGTCTGCGTAAGATCACTCCAACTCTAACTATGTATGAATGGTAACTGGAAAAGTTGAAAATGTGCCATTACAATCCTCTCCACATTCACTCTATCCTGGCCTTTCGGTATGTTTCCATGAGAACCCCCTCATCCTTCTACACTCGAGTACAGGCCCAGTAGATGGGAAATGTTGGCCGGTGGGAGCAACATAGGCTGAAGGACCGTTTTCCATGTTCTATGACTCAACGGCTCCAGAGATGCCGCCCGACCTGCTAAGTTCCCAGTATTTTAAAGTTCATGTTCATAAGTACTAGAAGCAGAATTATGCCATTCGGCCCATCGCCATTCAATCATGGCTGATCTATCTCCCTCCAAACCCTATTCTCCTGCCTTCTCCCCATAACCTCTGACACCCGTACAAACCGAGAATCTATCTATCTCAGCCTTTAAAATATCCATTGACGGACTCCACAGCCCTCTGAGGCAATAGATTCCACAGATTCACCACCTTCTGACGAAAGAAATTCCTCCTCATCTTCCTAAAGGAATTCTGAGGCTGTGCCTTCTGGTCCGTGACTCTCCCACTAGTGGAAACACTCTCTCTACATCCACTCTATCCAGACCTTTTGCTGTTCAATAAGTTTGTGTCTATCTTTGGTGTAAACTGGCGTCTGTAGTTCCTTCCTGCAGACTTCCTCCAGCAGTTTATTTATATTTTGTTCCAATATCTACTGTCTGTTTTTCACTGCAATTTCTGAACTCTGTGGCTGTATGTTAGCTCAAACCACTGTGCGGTTCCTGCTAGTTTCCTTCTTATGTTTAGTTTCTTGTCAGTTTAGAGATACAGCGCGGAAACAAGCCCTTCGGCTTACCGATTCCACACCGACCAGCAACCCCCACACATTAACACCACCCTACACTAGGGACAATTTACATTTATGCAAGGCAACTAACCTACAAACCTGAACTTCTCTGGAGTGTGGGAGGAGACTGTAGATCTCAGAGAAAATCCATGCGGTCACGGGGAGATCATACAAACTCTGTACAGACAGCACCTGTAGTCAGGATTGAACCCAGGTCTCTGGCGTTGTGAGGCAGCAACTCTACCACTGCACCACAGTGCTCCAAAAAACTGATGAAGAAAGGAATTTGAGTCTCGACCGATTACTGTGGACGTGGAGGGTGACTGAACCCACACAAATGTGTGGCATGGTGGAGTCGCTGCCCCACTGCGCCAGACACCAAGGTTCGATCCTGACTACTGGTGCTGTCTGTACAGAGTTTGTAGGTTCTTCCTGTGACCTGCATAGGTTTTCTCCAGGTGCTCGTTTCCTCCCATATGACAGACGTACTGATTTGTAGGCTAATTGGCTTGGTATAATTGTAAATTGGCCCTCGTGTGTGTAGGATAGTGTTAATGTACAGGGTGATCTGGGCTGAAAGGCCTGTTTCCCGCGCTGTATCTCTAAATTAAACGGAACTGCGGTTAGCCACAAAATGCTGGAGTAACTCAGCGGGATAGGCAGCATCTCTGCAGAGAAGGAATGGGTGTTGTTTCGGGTTGAGACCCTTCTTCAGAGTGACTTCACCTTCCTAACTTGATCTGTAATTTTCTCACCTTGCCCTTCTTTATCTCTGCGTCTCCCTCTCTCCTGACTCTGTCTGAAGAAAGGTCTCGACCTGAAACACCACCCATTCCTTCTCTCAGAGATGCTCCCTGTCTTGCTGAGTAACTCCAGCATTTTGTGTCTATCTTCAGTGTAAACCAGCTTCTGCAGTTCCTTCCTGCACAAATTAATCAAAAGGACATATAAACCTAGAAAATAGGTACAGGAGTAGGCCATTCAGCCCCTCGAGGCAGCACTGCCATTCAATATTATCATGGCTGATCATCCAAAATCAGTACCACGATCCTGCTTTCTCCCCATATCCCTTGATTCCATTACCCCTAAGAGCTAAATCTAACTCTCAGAAGATAGATCCAAAAGGTGGGAGTGACTCAGTGGGACAGGCAGCATCTCTGGAGAGAAGGAATGGGTGATGTTTCGGGTTAAGACCCTTCTTCTAACTCTCTCTTGAAAACATCTAATGGATTGGCCACTGCCTTCTGTGGCAGAGAATTCCACAGATTCACAACTCTCTTGGTGAAAAGGTCAAAGTGTATTTTCATAGAATTCATTCCAATCTCCGGCTTGGAGATCACTGGAGAATAAATAGCCTTTCTCTGCAGATATCGCCGCGGGCGTTGGAGCCAATTCTTGTGTTTGCTGAAAGGAGTCCTCTCAGCTCCTATCGTCGGGGGTTGTGGTCGGTCTGTGTCTGCACTCAGCACTGATTGTGTCGGGGGGAGCGCCAAGCAAGACCATTCGTCCCATCGCTAATTCTGCAATCCCCTTACAGCTGCTGACGGTCGCGTCCTCGATCGGTGAGTGATGCAGGTTCGTGTCCCAGGAATGGACAAGAAACGAAACATGCGGGAATATTCAGCTAAAGGGTCTCCACCAAGAACGTCACCCATTCCTTCTATCCAGAGATGTTGCCTGTCCCGCTGAGTTACTCCAGCTTTTTATGTATAAAGGCCTGGAGGAACTTAGATAACTTCAAGTAACCCTTGCTCACCATCCCAGTTCTCCTTCCCAGTTCTCCGACCAATCTGACTGTCCCCGTTTACATTTTATTTCTGCCTTGGTGTCACTAACTAACAACGATCTATTCTACATGTTCCATGATCTCCAACCCCCTTTGTCTCGTTGTCAAACATTCACCTTCCTTAGCTCTGTGGCTCCCTCTCCCCTGACTCTCAGTCTGAAGAAAGGTCTCGACCCGAAACGTCTCCCGTTCCTTCGATCCAGAGATGCTGCCTCTCCCGCTGATTTACTCCAGCTTTTTGTATCTATCTTCAGTTTAAACCAACATCTGCAGTTCCTTCCTGCACCTTTATATGTTTATATGGGTTAGCACGGGTGTCAGGGGTTATGGGGAAAAAGCAGGAGAATGGGGTTAGGAGGGAGAGATTGAATGGCGAAGTAGACTTGATTGTCCGAATGACCTAATTCTGCTTCTGTTAGTTATAGTCTTTATAGACATTATAGGTTTAAGAGGGGGGGGGGGGGGGGTGGGTGGGAGATTAACGGGAGATTAAGGGGGGGGGCGGGGTAAGTGATTTAATGGGAACCTGAGGGGTGACATTTTCACACAAAGGGTGGTGTGTGTATGGAACGTGCTACCGGAGGATGTAGTTGAGGCAGGGACTATCCAATGTTTAACCAACATCTAGACGGGTACAAGGATATTTTTGTGTACCTTCGATACCATAGATGCTGCTGCACCCGCTTAGTTTCTCCAGCATTTTTGTGTACCTTCTGCATCTGCAGTTCCTTCTTGAACACTTTGTCTACTCCACTGCGATATCTCCTCAAGGTATGCCTACTTTGAAGAAGTTCTCCTCCTCTCTCCGGAGACAGTTCCCTTTTTCCTTCCTTCTCCCCCCCACCCCCCATCAGTCTGAAGAAGGGTTTCGGCCCGAAACGTCGCCTATTTCCTTCGCTCCATAGATGCTGCTGCACCCGCTGAGTTTCTCCAGCATTTTTGTGTACATGGATAGGACAGTTTTGGAGGGATATGGACCAA
The DNA here is from genome assembly GCF_010909765.2 of Amblyraja radiata. NCBI lineage: Eukaryota > Metazoa > Chordata > Chondrichthyes > Rajiformes > Rajidae > Amblyraja > Amblyraja radiata. The sequence continues at coordinate 17,580,888 of NC_045985.1, read as the reverse complement.
ACGCGGGCAGGTGAGACTAGTGTAGATGGGACATGTTAGCGGGCGTGGGCAGGTTTCCATGCTGTAAAATTCTATTACTCTATAAACCGAAATGTCCTCTGTCCATTTCCAGATGCTGCCCGTTCCTCCAGCACTTTGTGTACTGCTCATGTATCAGGGTATTTGTACAGTGGGGATGTGTATCCATCTGTGTGTGTGTTTTGTTTTAGTGCTAAAGGCAGGGGTTCATCCTGACCACAGCACTAACAATGGACCTTTGCCTCGGTGTACTGTAACTCCACACAGTGACATGCAGAACTTTGCACCAGAATTAGCTGCATGATTAGTTGAGACATACAGCGTGGAATCGGGCCCTTCGGCCCGCCAACCTGTGATCACCCAGTATACTAGCACTATTCTACACAACTAACGGACAATTTGCAATTTTTAACAAACCCAATTAACCTACAAACCCGCACGTCTTATGCATGTGGGAGAAAACTGGAGCACCCGGAGAAAACCCATGCAAGTCACAGGGAGGACGTGCAAACTCCATGCAGACAGCAACCGTAGTCGGTCTCGAACCCCGGTCTCTGGCGCTGGAAGGCAGCAACTCTACCGCTGCACCACTGTGCAGTGTCTCCACTAGACCACAACCAGGTAAAGCAAGTATTGAAGGCATGTTGGGTTTTATAGCATGAAACAGCAGGGCTTTGAGCGATGAGGGTACATGTTATGCGTAGGAAGGAACTACAGATGCTGGTTTACACCAAAAGAGAAAAACAGAGTGCTGGAGTAACTCAGCGGGACGGATGGCGTCTCAGAGTGTGCAGGAAGGAACTGCAGATGCTGGTTTAGGCACAAAAAGCTGGAGTAATTCAGCGGGTCAGGCAGCATCTCTGCACAGAAGGAATGGGTGGCGTTTCGGGTCGAGACCCTTCTTCAGTACTTTGTTTCAATAGATTTCACTTTGTTTTCGAAATCCAAGAGGCAAAGCAAGGGTTACTTAAGGGTTACAAGTTGAAGAAACCTATACACAAGCCAGTTGCAGTATCGGGTGTGCACCGCCCTGGTTTGTGGCCAGGACTACGTGCGCGACCAGGGCCGGCGTTAAGCCGATTTGACCGATTGCTCCCAATTGGGCCCCGCGCCTAAGCGGGGCCCCGCACTAATGTTCAGTATTTCGTACGGAAATACGAAATCTCTTTGTTAAATAAAGATTTTTTTTAATTCGTCATCCGGATTTTTTTTAAACGAACATGTATAACAACCGCTGCACGGCCATCATACACAAACGATTTGTTAACTAGTGCTGTTAGCACTTCTTAACGGTAAGTACTTAACACCTTGTTATGCAAGTTCATGAATCTGCATCTATCCGCATTCCTCAGTAAATGTTATAGTGTTTTGAACAAGTATTAATGACGCCGTGTTCCTTTGAATAAAATTCACGCGGCGTCATTAATACTTGTTTAAAACACAATTACATTTACTGAGGAATGTAGATCGATGACACGTTGAGAATTTCATTTAACTCACCATCATGAGTGAGGGCCCCGGACCGCGAGAAGGGGCTTCTTCCTGGTGTGCAGGTTTGTCATTCACCTACCGACCCACGTTGTGTCCAAAGATCTTATAGCGGATCTTTGGTTGTGTCTCTCTGTCTTTTGCTCACTCCCACCCTCCCTCCCTCTTTCTCTCGCGCTCTCTCTCCCGCTCCCCATATTGTCTCTCTCTAGCTCTCCCACTCCCTCTCTATCACCCTGTCCCCTCAGCATTCCCGGAATCATTGACGTTTTGCAGTAGACAAAAATGCTGGAGAAACCCTGCGGGTGAGGCAGCCGCCTGGCCCGCTGAGTTCCTCCAGCACTCTGTGTTTTTTGTTTGGCTCTGAAGTTGAAGGTGGCTCAGCGGGACGGGCAGCGGCTCTGGGGAGAGGGTTGTGTTTCTGGTCGAGACCCTTCTTCAGACAATCACAAGTACTCTCATCGACGCGAGTTCAGTTCGGTCTGAAGAAGGGTCTTCTCTCCAGAGTCGCTGCGCTGCCTGTCCTGCTGAGTTACTCCAGCTTTATGTCTATCTTCAATTTCAGAGAATTACAATTTTTCACGGGGGGCTTATAACGTCTCTAAACCCCTCTGGGACCCTCTGAACACGTCTAAACCCCCTCTAGCCCCCCTATTTCCCTCTATTCCCCTCTAAACAATTGTAAACACACCTGAATCCATCTGAAGCCCTCTAAACATCTCTAAACCGTTTAAACCCCTCTAAACTAGGAGGCTGCAAGGTGACTTGGATAGGCTGGGTGAGTGGGCAAATGCATGGGAGATGCAGTATAATGTGGATAAATGTGAGGTTATCCACTTTGGTGGCAAAAACAGGAAAGTAGACTATTATCTGAATTGTGGCCGATTAGGAAAAGGGGAGATGCAACGAGATGCAACGAAAAATGCTCACGGTAGACCAAACGTGTTAAACAGAAATTGGTCAGATATTGAGCTTTACACAGTGAGAAATCATGTGAAATAATCACTGAATTTAATTTTAAATGAATGTACCTGCATGTTATACTGTTTAGTTTGGAGATACCACCAGATAGTCTGGTTGATACAACCAGATTAGTTTGGAGATACAACCAGATTAGTTTGGAGATACAACCAGATTAGTTTGGAGATACAACCAGATTAGTTTGGAGATACAACCAGATAGTCCACTGAGTTCGCACCGACCAGCGATTTTTGTTACTGATTTGACAAATTTATTTGGCGGCCAATCAAACGCTGTCTCTAAGGGGGTTGCATCCAATCACCAACCAGCTTGCCTTAAAATTCCCGAAACTACACGAAATATAAACATACATAAATTTTTACTTTTCTAGAGTAGGGGCCCCGCCATCAGTTTTCTAATAGGGCCCCGCAATTCCTAGCACCGGCCCTGTGCGCGACTGTTCATCGATTCTGCACATTAAGACCGAAAGTGAAAGTGTATTTTCATGGAATTCATTCCAATCTCGGGTGTGGAGATCACTGGAGAATAAATAGCCTTTCTCTGCAGATATCGCCGCTGACGTGGGAGTCGATTCTCATGTTTGCTGAAAGGAGTCTCGGTACATCTCAGCTCCTAGCGTCGGGGGTTGCGGTCGGTCCATTGAGATTCTGTGTCTGCACTCAGCACTGATTGTGCTGGGGGGAGCTCCAAGCAAGACCATTCGTCCCATCGTCAACGCTGCAATCCCCTTACAGCTGCAGACGGTCGCTTCCTCGATCGGTGAGTGATGCAGGTTCGTGTCCCAGTAATGGACAAGAATCGAAACATGCGGGAATATTCAGCTAAAGGGTCTCGACCCGAAACGTCACCCATTCCTTCTCTCCAGAGATGTTGCCTGTCCCGCTGAGTTACTCCAGCTTTTTATGTATAAAGGCCTGGAGGAACTTAGATAACTTCAAGTAACCCTTGCTCACCATCCCTCCCTCCTTCCCAGTTCTCCGCCCAGTCTGACTGTCCCCGTTACATTTTATCTCTGCCTTGGTGTCACTAGCTAACAACGATCTATTCTACATGTTCCATGATCTCCATCCCCTTTGTCTCGTTGTCACACCTTAACCGTCCTTAGCTCTGTGTCTCCCTCTCCCCTGACGCTCAGTCTGAAGAAAGGTCTCGACCCGAAACGTCTCCCGTTCCTTCGATCCAGAGATGCTGCCTGTCCCGCTGATTTACTCCAGCTTTTCGTGTCTACCTTCAGTTTAAACCAGCATCTGCAGTTCCTTCCTGCACCGGGGGGGGGGGACGTCACAGGGAGGACGTGCAAACTCCATGCAGACAGCAACCGTAGTCGGTATCGATCCCCGGTCTCTGGCGCTGGAAGGCAGCAACTCTACCGCGGCACCACTGTCCAGTGTCTCCACTAGACCACAACCAGGTAAAGCACGTATTGAAGGTGTGTTGAGTTTTACAGCATGAAACAGCAGGGCTTTGAGCGATGAGGGTACATGTTATGCATCGGCAGGAACTGCAGATGTTGGTTTAGACACAAAAAGCTGGAGTAATCCAGCGGGTCAGGCAGTGACGTGCAGTGAGGTAAATGGCAGGGGAGGCACTGCCTTCTACCCCATCCTAACTTAGTTGTGTGTGTGTGTTAGTTGTGTGTGTGTGTTAGTTGTGTGTGTGTGTTAGTTGTGTGTGTGTTAGTTGTTTGTGTGTTAGTTGTTTGTGCTGATGCTAGCTAACGTGGGGGGATAGCGAAGCAGCGTCAATTACATGGGCTGAGCCAACGCAATTGAAGCTTGCTCTCCCTCCACTGGGCTCAAGACACGCCCCCTCAGTGAGGCAGATGTGATCGCTGCCTCCCCTGATGCTTTCTCATTGCAGTTTTATGAAGAGACCAGCGAGCCTAAATTTAATATATTTATATGTGAAATACGTTACCTAGACTATGAAAGGCGAGGACATGTAATGAAGGGGTCTACAAACATTACATTGGTGACATACATAGAGATAGTAACAGGCACACGCTTATTGCCCGCACTCCATACAGTTTCTGAGGGGTTGCGCAATCAGAGGGGAGGCTCAGCTCGCCGCTGCCTCACCTCTCATCTCTCCCTGTATTTGCAGCGGAGCTGCGTAAATTTGGCTATAAAAAATAATTGGATTCATATAGAAATGACATTTATAACACAGATCAGTGGAAAAATCGTTATATTTATTTCATTTTTAAATTATTTTTCTTTACTTTTCTTAACAACTATTTTCATTGGGAGTATGACAGGTGAGGCTCTGCCTCCCCCGACCGCACGCCCCTAAACTATCGAGAGGAGGAATGAATGGGTGGTGTTTCGGGTCGAGACGCTTCTTTGTTTCTTTATACTTTGTTTCAATAGATTTCACTTTGTTTTCGAAATCCCCAAAAAACTGCTCCAGTTCGAACACAGCCCCGCTTCGGTCTCTGCGTTTGTCGCTTCAGATGCAATATCTCCGAATGGGAGGGGAGATATTGATTTATAACGGTGATATCTCGATCATGCAAGGAGGTCGTGATTCATGGGCCGCGGAACCGGGGGGGAGGGGGGCTAGACATGTTTCAATGTCTCCGGCTTTGGACGAGGCACTGCTGTGCTCTGAGCGACCCGGTCGTGGGTGTTGGAGAGCTGGGGTAGAGGGAGGGATGGAAGCAGAAGTGGCGGGGGCAGATACGGACGGGGAGCCGGGCTTGGCGAGTATTTGCCGGGCCAGCGAGTCCCTCGCTGCCGCTCCGGCCATGGAGCAGCCTCAGTGCAAGAGTCTCGGGCCGTCGGAAGCGTAGCGCCGCTCCTGTGAGAGTCTCTGCGCTGAATTCGCTTTGGTGACCGGCATGGACCAGGCTGCGGCTCGGTGCATCCTGTAGGACAACCAGTGGCTGCTGAAAGTAGGTACCAAGCATTGGTTAGAAGCGGTGGAAGATAGTGGCCTTCAAATGAGGGTGGTTGCAGAAAACATGCTGCTTGCCTGCTAGATTTTCACTTACTGTAACTTCAAATGTTCCCGATGTTGGGGGAGTCCAGAACCAGGGGTCACAGTTTAAGAATGAGGGGTAGGCCATTTAGGATTGAGATGAGGACAAACTTTCTTCACCCAGAGAGTTGTGAATCTATTGAATTATCTGTCGCAGAAGGCAGTGGAGGCCAGTTCACTGGATGTTTGCAAGAGAGAGAAACATTTAGCTTTTGAGGCTAAATGGAATCAAGGGAGATGGGGAAAAAACAGGAAAGGGGCACTAATTTTAGATGATCAGATTGAATGGCAGTGCTGTCTCGAAGGGCGCCGAATGGCCTATTCCTGCACCTATTTTCTATGTTTCTATGCTTAAGTATATAGCAATAAAACTCATGCATGGTGGAGGTATAATGTAGTCATAGAGTGATACAGTGTGAAAGCAGGCCCTTTGGCGCAACTTGCCCACACCCAACAACATGTCCCAGCGACACTACCTGCTTTTGGTCCACATCCCTCCAAACCTGTCCTGTCCATGTATCAGTCTAACTGTTTCTTAAATGTTGGGCCGAAACCTTCTTTGAGTCTGAAGAAGGGTTTCGGCCTGAAACGTTGCCTATTTCCTTCGCTCCATAGATGCTGCCGCACCTGCTGAGTTTCTCCAGCATTTCTATCTAACTTCGATTTCCCAGCATCTGCAGTTCCTTCTTAAACATTTTGTCTACCTCTTTTATTAATGTAATAGTTTGATGATTCTAAATTCAAATCAAAATGAAATATACGTCAAAAGAAGAATGCAAACTTTCAAAATACTCTGATTTTTTCCCCGAGCAAAACATAATTCGTATGACTTCGCAAAATCTGGAAATGTTATGATTATTTCTTGTCCCTTTCTCCAAACAAAAAAAACAATTGAAATTATAACACATTTTTTAAAATGTCAAATTTTCTGTACCGTGGAAGGCACTGGCATTGATCCGGGGTGGGGAGGGGGTGTTGGCCTGTGGGGGATGTGGGGGACGGCCTGTATTATTATCCCCCAGTTTTTTTAGGTCAAGCAATAACAAAAATAATAATCACCTGCTCCTATCTCTCATGTAGGCCTTACATTATCTTAAAAATACTTCAAACAAAAAACATTGAAATCATACTTCCACAATGCATTAAAACATGATTTTAATACATCAAATTTCAAAAAGTCCCTACCGTGGGTGGGTTGGCGGGGGGGCACACCCTCCCCCCACTCGGTCGCTCCACACCCTCGTTGGGTACCCCCAATGGCAGTGATCAGTGATCACTAAGCCCCCCACTTTCAAACTCTGCCGTCTCTGGTAAGAGGCGGGAGGAATACATTTGTTCGAGGCTCAAGCCTGCAATCATTGTTGGGCGAATATTTTGGTTATTTTAAATGCAAACTTTGTTCGCAATGACAAAAGATGTGCAGACAAAAAGACTTCAGACAGTCTCTATACATTTAATAGTATCACACTATGTACTGCTGGCACCTGCACTTATCTTTAACGAAAACACAATGATAGACACAAAAAGCTGGAGTAACTCAGTGGGTCAGGCAACATCTCTGGTGAAAAGGAATAGGTAGACACAAAATGCTGGAGTAACTCAGGGGGACAGGCAGCATCTCTGGAGAGAAGGAATGGGTAACATATCGGGCCTGGACCCTTCTTCAGACTGATGTCAGGGGAGTGGGAGGTACGTCATGATCATACGTTATTATACAAGTGTGTTTTGCAACATATGCAAGGAATTTGATTTGCCATACGGTCATACCAGAAAAAGTAACAAAACACACAAAACATATTTAAAAATGAACATCCACCAGCGTCTCCTCCACATTCCTCACTGTGATGGAAGGCAAAAAAAACCCGTCAAATTTATTTCCTTCCTTGTTCTCCCGCGGTCGGGGGCCTCGAGCCTTCTGTTGATGGGACGATCTTGGCTCCCGTAGCCGGCGGCGTTCGAGCCCTCTGCAACCAAAATATGAGGTGCTATTTCATATTCACAAGGAATATGTTTCATAAGGAATAGGTGACAGTTTCAGATCGAGACCATTCTTCAGACCTTTGCCACAATTGTGGGCCATTTACTTTGTTAGTCATAGTGATACAGCGTGGAAACGGGCCCCACATCCCAACCTGCCCACACCAGCCAATATGTCCCAGCTACACTAGTCCCACCTGCCTACATTTGGACATAAGCGATAGGTGCACCATTCTCCAGCCTTCTCCCCACAACCCCTGATACCCATACTAACCAAGAATCTATCTATCTCTGCCTGAAAGATGACAAAGACCAGCAGGGGCGCCGGGGAGATGGCAGCCCTGCCCGGTGTGTGTTCGTTTTTTCATCTTTTTTTATTTTAAGCGTTTGTTGAATGTGTGTTTTAATGTTGCTCGGTTTGCTTTGTGTGTGGGGGGGAGAGGGGATGGGGTAAACTTTTTTTCAGGCTCATCACATTCTTCAGGCTCTGCGGCCTTCGATCGATGGAGCTGGAAGCCTCATCGGACTGTCGTGGACCCCACCGCGGGGCGCGGACTTAACATCGGAGCTGATCCCTTGCCTGCGATCACTCCCACGCGGAATTAACACCAAGGGCTCGCAGTCTCGAGTGAGGCTAGCCAGGGGCTCTAACGCCGCAGAAGGTTCGTCCAGCCCCGACATGAGGTTCGATTGCCCGGTGCGAGGGAGCTGACATCCCCCCGATGCGGGAGCTGAACGTCTCGACGCGGATGGCCCGAACGCTGCCGGCTGGTGGAGTCAAGACCGACCCGTCAACTGGGGCTCGAGGAAGAACAAAAGGAAGAGACTTGAACTTTATTTTGCCTTCCATCACAGTGAGGAATGTGTAGGAGTCACTCTGGTGGATGTTCATTTTAAAATGTGTTTTTGAGTGATCTGTTGCTTTTAATTGTATGACTGACCTGGCCAATGAAATTCCTTGTATGTTGCATACTTGTGGGGAGAAGGCAATTAAAATCTGATTCTGATTCTGAAATACATCCACTGACTTGGCCTCCACAGCCTTCTGTGGCAATTAATTCCAGGTTTACCAACCTCTGACGAAAGAAAGTCCTTCTCATCTCCCTGCTAAAAAAACAGCCTTTAATCCTGAGGTTATGACCTCTAGTCCTACTCTCACACTAGTGGAAACATCCTCTCCACATCCACTTTATCCAAGCCATTCATTATTCTGTACGTTTCAGTGAGGTCCCCCCTCATTCTTCTAAACTCAATAAGTTAAGAATGGTCCATATACCTCCAAACCTGTCCTATCCATGTACCTGTCTAATTGTTAAGAAACAGTTGCGATAGTACCTGTCTCAGCTACCTCTTCTAGCAGCTTGTTCCATACACACACCACTCTCAGTGTGAAAAGGTTACCAGTCAGATTTCTATTAAATCTTTTCCCCTTGGTTACAGTGGATGTGGAGGGGATGTTCCCACTAGTGGGAGAGTCTAGTACTAGAGGTCATAGCCTCAGAATTAATGGATGTTCTTTTAAGAAGGAGATGTGGAGGAATTTCTTTAGTCAGAGGGTGGTGAATCTGTGGGATTTTTTGCCACAGAAGGCTCTGGAAGCAAAACCAGTTAGTATATTTAAGGCAGAGAAAGATTCTTGATTAGTACGGGTATGAAAGGTTATTAGGAGAAGGCAGGAGAATGGGGTTACTAGGGAGATATAGATTAGCCATGAATGGCGGAGACTTGATGGGCCAAATGGCCTAATTCTACTCCTATCACTTATGATCTTCACCTTGTTTTCCTTCCCTTGTTTGAGGGGTATCTCCACCGGACCCTGCCCCCCAATGTCCAGCAGCGGAAGGACCCTAGACAATGGTCCTCCCCCATGGAGCCTTGGCGTTGGCTGCACCAAGCTACAGTGCATCCCTCAGCACGTACTCCTGCAGTGTGGAGCGGGCCAGTCGGCAACATTCCCCAATGGATGTCTGGCTGAAATTTCTTTCCCGAAAGGAAGGAATTTTCAAGGCAGGAATGTGGGACCAGATGGATTGTTCTTACCCAGAGCTAGTAGGGACTCAATGGGCAGAATGGCCTTCATCCACACTAAAATCATACTGTGATTCTCAGTGCAATAGTTAACATCTCTCTACATAAACACTGGCGCAGAGGTGGAGTTGCTGCCTCACAGCGCCAGGGACCCGGGTTAGATCCTGACCACGGGTGCTGTCTGTACGGAGTTTGTACGTTCTCCCTGGGACCTGCGTGGGTTTTCTCCGAGATCTTCAGTTTCCTCCCACACTCCAAAGATGTACAGGTTTATAGGTGAATTGTCTTGGTATAAATGTAAATTATCCCGAGCGTGTGTAGGATAGTGTTAGTTTTTGGGGATCTTGGCCGGCACGGACTCGATGGGCTGAAGGGCCTGTTTCCGCACTGTATCTCTAAACTAATCCTTTTTGGTCACATCTTCAAAAAGCCGTACATCGAGTGGATTCATCTTCATATTTTATTCCTCGTTCTGTTTCAGATCACTGGATTTTGTTGACTGTCCATTTCCGGTTCAGTGATGAGTGAGTGCTTGCAACTGGCCACTCTGGGCCGGCCTTTCCAGTTGGGAATGCTGTACGACTGCCGATCAGATGCTCTGATCCCAGGTACTGGAATGTCTTCACACAAATCATGAAGTCACATGAGCCCAGAGTAGGTGAAACGAAAGACATGATAAGGGAATAACATATAGTGCAAGGTAAAGCCAGCAAAGTCCGATCAAGGGTGGTCCAAGGGTCACCAACGAGGTAGATAGTGGTTCAGGACTGCTCTCTGGTTGTGGTAGGATTCACATTACCTTCCACTCAATGAATTTCAACATGAGGGATTTTGTCAAATGCCCTCTGGTATGGGTTGGTATGGGGGGGTGATTTTATACAGGTGTGTAAAAACATGAGAGGACTAGATTGGGTAGATGCACAGAGTCACTTGCCCAGAGTAGGGGAATCAAGGACAAGAGGACATGGGTTTAAGGTGAAGGGGAAAAGATTTAATAGGAATCTGAGGAGTAACTTTTTCACACAATGGGTGGTGGATGTATGGAACAAGCTGCCAGAGGAGGTAGTTGAGGCTGGGATCATCCCAATGGTTAAGAAACAGTTAAATGGGTACATGGGTAGGACAGGTTTAGAGGGGTATGGCAGGCAGCAGGGATCAGTGTAGCTGGGACATGTTTGTCAGTGTGGGCAAGTCAGGCCTCTTAAAGGGCCTGTCCCACTTATGTGACCTTTACAGGCGAATGCAGGCACCCGTGATAGGTCGTCGAAATTTTCAACATGTTGAGAATTCAGCGGCGACCAGAAAGACACTACGACTCTCTGGAGACCTCTCACGACCATAGGAGACCTCTCACGACCATACAGGCGACCCCTGGCGACATGTCACGGGTGACCTCTCACGACCATACAGGCGACCCCTGGCGACATGTCACGGGAGACCTCTCACGACCATACAGGCGACCCCTGGCGACATGTCACGGGTGACCTCTCACTACCATACAGGCGACCCCTGGCGACATGTCACGGGAGACCTTCACGACCATAGGAGACCTCTCATGACAATACTGTATGGCCGTGAGAGGTCTCCAAAGAGTCATAGCATCTTTCTGGTCGCTGCTGAATTTTCAACAAATTGAAAATTTTGGCGACCTATCACGGGTGCCGGCAGTCGCCTGTAAAGGTCACTTAAGTGGGACAGGCCCTTTACATGCTGCATCACTCTATGATACAGTGGTGGTCATTGCAGGGCCATAAGTTCAGGTCACCAATGGTGACCACAACTTTGTCAGTTATAGTCCAGTTTATACAGTGGATTGAATATTGAGCGGCACGGTGGCACAGAGCTAGAGTTGCTGCCATACAGAACCAGAGACCCAGGTTCGATCCTGACTACCTGTGCTGTCTGTACAGAGTTTGTACTTTCTCCCCGTGACCTGCGTGAATTTTCTCCGGGATCTCCGGTTTACCTCCCACACTGCAAGGACGTACAGTTTTGAAGGTTAATTGGCTTAGTAAAATTGTAAATTGTTCCTAGTGTGTGCAGGATAGTGTTAGCATGCGGGGATCACTGGTTGTCGCGGGCCTGATGGGCCGAAGGGCCTGTTTCCGCACCATATTTCTAAACTAAACTAAACATGGATATTTGAAGAATATTTGAAGATGATCCAAGTCAATGCTTATCCATGTTCTCCTGAATTGCCTCCTGACCCGCTGTAGCACTCAATATGTTTTTTGTTTAGTTTAGAGATACAGCACAAAAACAGGCCCTTTGGCCCACTGAGTCAGCACCGACCAACGATCCCCGTACATTAACACTATCCAACCCACACTTGGGACAATGTTACATTTATACCAAGCCAATGAACCTACAAACCTGTACGCCTTTGGTGTGCGGGAGGAAACCGAAGATCTCAGTGAAAACCCCACGCGGTCACGGGGAGAACGTACAAACTCTGCACAGACAGCACCCGTAGTCAGGATCGAACCCAGGTCTGTGGCGGTGTAAGCGCTGTAAGGCAGCTACTCTACCGCTGTGCCACCAAGCCGCACCTATTGTTCATGTGATCAGTCCAGTGAGTGTAGAGTGTTGTACTTTCAGCCCAAGACACATCCTGTACAGAGATTCAATCTGCTGAAGGAATATTATTCACTTTGAGTAATTTTAACAATATTAACAGTTTTGATCGCTGATTTATCCTGTAGGCGTCACCTTGTGGGACTTACAGACACTGCAGAGCAACCTTGATCGTCGTGACCAGCCCAGCACTGAGTTTCACATCATTGCATCAGACTCCATGGAGAAGAAAGCCAATGCCCTCGATGTGTCAGCATCACTGAAAGTGAGTTTCCTGGGTGGGTTAGTGGAGGTGAAAGGGTCGGCAAAATATCTCAGAGACACGAAGGAATCAAAGCAACAAGCACGAGTTACCCTTCAGTACAAAGCAACAACCAGGTTTGAACAACTGACAATGAGTCACTTAGGGAGACAGAATATTACCTACCCGAGTGTGTTTGATGAGGGCTCAGCCACCCATGTCATTACAGCAGTGCTGTATGGGGCCCAGGCCTTCTTTGTGTTTGACCAAATGGCTTCATCAACAGAGAAGATACAGGATATTCAGGGTAACATGGAGGCAACAATTAAATGTCTCCCTATGATTGCGATTCAGGGCGAGGCCTCCCTAGAAATGACAGAAGAACACAAGTCTCATACCGAGAAATTTAGCTGCACCTTTTACGGGGACTTCTCGTTGAAGAACAATCCCACCACCTTCAAAGACGCCATCAATATCTATGCAACACTTCCAAACCTACTGGGCTCAGATGGAGAACATTCAGTGCCCATCACAGTCTGGCTCTATCCTCTCAATAAACTTGACTCGAAAGCTGCCCAGCTGGTGAGGGAGATCAGCGTGCGACTAGTCAATCGCTGCCAGGATGTCCTAGAACAGCTCAATGAGGCCGTGATGAGGTGCAATGACCTGATGAAAGACAGTGTCGCAGTTCAGTTTCCTGAAATTATAAATATTATACTTCGATTCCAAAAGATGTGTCTGGAGTACAAATTAGGTTTCCAGGGGACTATATGTAAAGTTTTACCGTCCATCCGGGGAGGCGGCGAGGAGGAAGTGTTGCTGGTGAATATACTGAAGAACAGGGAGCAGTCACCATTCAAACACCAGGCACTGACCACATGGCTGGATGACAAGGCACGGGAGATGAGGGTTGTGGGACGTTACCTCAGAATATTGAAAGATATACCAGTTGTGAAATCAGAGAGTGAGTTAGATGAAATGTTTATGGATTTAGCAACAGTTTACGTGGTCTGCTTTACATTTACAAAATTACATCATGAGGATCTCTACCTGTCAGAGGCAAACAACTACCTCCAATCTCCCACAGCTCAGAAAATAGAGACACAACCTCCTGTTGATGGAGCCTGTACAAAACGACAAAGTGACTCCTGGCTTACCTTGCCATCTGTGTCCCAGCAGATGAGGAAGACATCAGAATCATTCCTGGAATTTGCCACCGCCAATATAGCAGATGGGAAAATAAAATTTGCTGTTGGATCTGTGCGGGATGACAGCAACATAGGAGCCTCAATTTACCTGTATGATGGAGGACGTCTGGAGAACCAGTGCTTTGTTCCTCCGTCACAGCCCGAGATACCTACGTCTAGTAGAACAACACATGACAGTGTGACTCTGCAGTTACAGCCACCAACATTTGGTGCCGGTGAGATTGTGGGCTACAAGGTAGAGTACCGAGGTAGCCAGCAGGAGGAATGGACAATTCTGGATACACCTGATCAATGCCACTCCTTCACAATACCTGGGTTAGAGCCACACCAGGAGTATCACTTCCGATACAGAGCAGTGACCAAGGTAGGGGTCAGCAAGGTTAGTGAGAGCTACAGGGGCATCACCCGGCCAGCAAGTCCACCTGGTAAACCAGTCTTCCAGGATTGTTCACCCAGCGCAGCACTGCACTGGGACAGACCAGGTCAGATTGGAGCTGATGTTAATATATTTCGGTACAGCATTGAATATAGAGAAGAACCGTCAGTTAATTTAACCATGAAAGGTGGATTATGGGAGGAAGTTAAGACAACAGACACACAATGCCACTATTGTTTAGAGGGACTGAAACCCATGACCGTCTACCGAGTCCGAGTGTCTGCTGACTGTGGTGAAACAGGGTCTAGTGAAGCAAGTGAGGAGGTTTCAATAAAAATAGGAAACACACCAATCAGAATAGCCCGGAAACTTCGCACAGACACTAAATTAATATCCAAAGGAAACCCTTCCATTTACAAGCTCAAACTACAGGAGGAGATAGCTGATAAAGTCAAACAGCTTGTGAAATGCTCCTTCGGAAAACCCACCTCAAAACACACAAAGACAATTATGGTTCTGGGAGCAACTGGCTCAGGAAAGACAACCCTCATCAATGGGATGATCAACTACATCTTGGGCGTGGAATGGGGAGACAATTTCAGATACAAGTTAATAGCGGAGGAAACAGGAAAATCCCAGGCTGAGAGTCAGACATCCTCCATCACTGCCTACCAGCTCCACCATCAGAAAGGATTTAACATCGATTACTCTCTGACGATCATTGACACACCAGGATTCGGGGACACCAGGGGCATCAGCCGGGATCAACTGATCACTGAGCAAATCCGTGAATTCTTCTCTTCCCCACAGGGTGTTGATCAGATTGATGCCGTGTGTTTTGTTGCTCAAGCCTCCCTGGCTCGCCTGACTCACGCACAGAAATATGTCTTTGATTCGATTCTTGCTATTTTTGGCAAAGATATTGCAGAAAACATTCAGATCCTGGTGACGTTCGCAGACGGACAGCCTCCCCCCATCCTGAGTGCCCTGAAATTAGCTGAGGTACCGTGTCCCAAAGACAAGTGTACGGGTCTGCCAGTACACTTCAAGTTTAACAATTCAGCCATTTTTGCCCAGCGTCCAACCTCTGGAAACTATGGCAACGAGTGCAGATCCCATGACAGCGGAGTAGGGGGAGGGAACGATGATAACTTTGATGCAATGTTTTGGAAGATGGGAGCAAACAGTATGAAGAAATTCTTTACAGCTCTGAACACAATGGAAACCAAAAGTTTGAGTTTAACCAGAGAGGTTCTGAAGGAACGTAAGCAGCTGGAAGTTGCAGTGGTGGGATTGCAGAAGCTGATCCGAGCTGGTCTCACCAAACTGGAAGAACTCAGGAAAACGGAACAAGCTCTGAACCAACACCAGACCGAGCTGGATGCAAATAAAAACTTTGACTACGAGATTGAAGTTACACATCCAGTAAAGGAGGATATTAGTGGGACTGGTTATTATATAACCAACTGTCAGAAATGTTTCTTTACCTGCCACTTTCCCTGCGGCTATTCTAACGACGATGATAAACGTGAATGTTGTGCAATGGACCAACAAGGGAACTGTATGGTCTGTCCACTAAAGTGCATCTGGAATGTTCACTTCAACCAAAAGTACAAGTTTGATTATGTAACGAAAAAGGAGAAGAAGACATACAGTGAGCTGAAAGAAAAGTACGAGAAGGCCTATGGTGCGAAGATGAGCCAACAGAATGTTATGGAATCACTTAAGCAGGAGTTTGCTGACGTGAAGTACACAGTTCTGGCGCTGATTGATCAATTATCTGGCAGCATTAGACGACTTGAAGAAATAGCTCTGAGGCCAAACCCATTATCCACCCCAGCTTACATTGACCTCATGATTCAGTCTGAGAAAGAAGAGGCGAAGCCCGGGTTCATGGAGCGAATTCAGACACTGGGGAAAGTAAAGGAACAGGCAGAGTTAATACAAAAGGTAGCAAATAATGAGAATATGTTACCAGGGGGGTTGAAGGGAGGTCCAATGGTTGGGAAAAGTGCTGGAAAAAAGACAGAAGGAAGATTTTCTAAAGTAATAAATTGGTTCACATTCAAATAGTAGATGATAACAATTCCAACTGTTCCCAATAGAGGGTGCAAATGTTTCACTCAGCCCTGAAACAATCCATTCTTCTAATTCCCCCTCCTTCTCCTGCCTCACCTTCCCACAGCCTTTCACACCACACCTTGCTTCTTCAATGCTGCCCCACCATCACCAGCTAGCTGCCACTCCCTTCACCCTGCTACTTGGCCAAGTACCACATCATTACCTCATGAGAGCCTGAAGAATCTATCCACAACCCTTCCTGTTCCATGTTCATGTTACCGCGCGGAAAGCTCACCTAAATCACGGCGCCCAATTCTTCACTAGATGGGCTGCCCCCTGCACTAGATCATAACCTTCTTCCCCAAACCCCACTCTGTCCGTGAGGTCAGACGGCACATTTCCCACTCAGCGTCAGAGGAGGGGAAGCTTTCTGTCAGCTCTGTGTCTCTCCCTGGTCATCGCCAGAGTTCGAGTCACGGGCTGGTGGGGGGTAATGTAGTCATAGACAATGTCATGGAAACTGTTCTATCCCCCCCCCCCCCCCCCCCCCAGCCTCAGGACAAGATACAGAGTGCGCGTCAAACTCAGCAGGACTCGACCTCTGTCGCCACTGAGACAGCGACACACACACAGGAACTCCTCCAACTCACAGGCACGTTGAGAAGTTGGTCTCATCAAGAGCACGAGAAGGACCAAATGAAATGGAGCATCACATCACAGAACAACCTCCTTCACTCTCCATGTGCTCACCACTCAGGGATCAGTACCTTCCATGTCCTGGACACCATCACCCGATGGACAATGGACCTTCTCCATGAAGAAGGAGCCTCAGGCCAAAGCCAACCAAATACCCCCACCTGCACACAAAACCATCTGCAAGAGGGACCACAGGGCACCAGACATCTGGGAACTAGAGCTGGGAGACAGCTGCTGAGTATCGCCGTCATTGGAATGTGATCCAGAGTAGATTACATGGTGGTGTTTACAGGGAGATGTGGAACTGGTTAAAAGCAAATATTAGTTGGGCGAGCTAGACTGCCTTCCAGACACGATGGACTGAATGGCCTTCTGCCGTGCTGTGACTATCCCAGATTGCACCAGACCCATTCTCCAGCTTGACCTTCACCTTGATGTGAGCTTCTGGTTCCATGTTTATTATATTACCGAGGTCTTGTTCTACCTTCGAGACTTGGGATAAAAGCATCGGTGAAATTCAGGTATAGGGTAACGAGTGAGGATGGGGAAGGACATCTGAGCCCCCTTGTGAACAGGCTTAGAGTCCCTCTTGAACTCAGGGACAGGGTACGAGCTTACTTTCCCCGCTGCCTAATGCACATCCTGTTCATCGATTCGCCAGCAACTGAGGCAGAGTTTCTGTGTCCCAGCTGGTAACGGGACTGAGTCACCACATTGACTCCTTCCTGCCCTGCTGTGGCACATGCCTAGCCTGCAAGTCCTGCATATTGGAATGGAGTTCCTCCTAGTCCCGATGGCATTTCATGCATTTTGCAAGTCCTGGCCTTGTTTGTCCTCCCAAATCATATCTCATATCGGCAGTGACTCCCACCTACCATCCCTCTGTCCATTTCACCAAATGAACAATATATCAAGTAGTCTCAGACTAGACTGCTCATGACTGACATCAATTTACATGTCATCTTCAAACTTGCTAATCAGACTTCTGTCTTGAGATAAAAATCATTCTTCTTTTCAACTGTCAGGCCCCATCACTAGCCTCTCTGACACAACATTGGTCATGATCATAAATTCTCCACATCACGCTCTGAATCCTATTAACAAGCCCATTATGGATCCAATTTCTTCTAGATCCCAAAAGCTTGAACCTCCGTGACAAGTTTCCCTTATATGCCCTGTCAAAGACCACATTACCCTCAATGCCCTCGTCAATACATTCTATTGCCTCTTCAAACAAATAATCAGATTGATCAAGTAGGATCACTTCTTTTTTATTTTTTTTAATTAATATTTTTATTAGAAGCAATTGTACGAAGATAAAACATTCGGCATCTAAAATTATACAATTATTGTACAGCTTCATTTTTAACCTTATAACCTGAAAATGAAAAAAGAAAAGTAAAAGAGAACAAGAAAGGGAAAAAGTGAACAGTGAAAAGATAGATCGAAAAAGAACAAAAGAAAGACCCCTAAACTACCAAAGAAGTGTGGTCGAAAGATATGGAAGTAAGAAAAAAGAAAGATGGAGATATACCTTGCCTCTCGACCCCCCCCCCCCCCCCCCCCCACCCCCCGCCCTTCTCACCCAACCCGGCATCGGATTTAAATTTAAATTTGTGTTGCACCATGCTATTCTTGTAAGAATTTGGTGAAGGATGTCTATGTCTTGAGAAATTGATCTGGTTTTTCCGCCAAGACAAGCCTAATGTTTTCCAAATGTAGTGTCTTGGACATATCTGTGATCCACATCTTCACTGTAGGGACTGTTGTTTATTTCCAAAATTTAAGTATTAGTTTTTTCACCGTTATCAGGCCATAGTTAAGGAAACGTCTTTGAAATAATGTTAGCTCAGAACAGGCCTCTGACATACAAGTAGGATCTCTTCTTAACAAAGTTCTTCTGTCTGTGCAAGTGGACATCAACCCTGTTTCACAGCTTTTCCTCTCTATGACTGATAGTAGATTGGGAGCCGTAATTACTTGGTTTATTCCCACTGCCCTCCTTGAATAAAGAGACCACATTTCCGCTCTTCAGCCTTCGTGTACTTTAGAGACAACAGCAGAATCCTTGCAAGGCTCAAAGCAATCTTATCCCCTTCCTCTCATAGAAGCCTTGGGTATATCCATCTTAAATCCTTCCAAGTTTATGTAATATTTCCTTCTTAATGAGAACATGTTTTAAGGTTCACCGACTGCAATATGGTTTCCTTCTGTGAATACAGAGGAGAATTATTCATTTCAGATTTCATCCACATCCTATGGTTCCAATGGGTCCTATGCATTTGCTGGCCACATTTAAAATGCTTTGGTCTTATTCTTAATCATGTCTGCAGTGATACGTTGTGCCCTCATTTGCTTAATAAGCATTTTTTACTTATTACTTCCAATACTTATTTTTTATTCCATATTTTCCCTTTTCTTCCTTCATTCCTTGACAACTTTTGTCTTCCAAAAGCAATAGGATAAATGTAATTTCCAAAAGCAATTGGATAATTTATTTAAAGAACAAAGTGCCGGGGTAATCCAGCTGTTCAGGTAACATCTCAAGAAGACATGTCCCACTGAGATGCTGTTTGACCTGCTGAGTTACTCCAGCAGTTATTGTTCAACTTGGGGATATTCCGCTTGGGGAGCCTGCATCCGACGGGCATGAACATTGAATTCTCCCAATATTGTTAGCCCTCGAGCTCCTCCTTCCTTCCCCCAGCCCTCGGGCTCCTCCTCCTCCTTTTTTCCTTCCTTCTCCCCGCCACCCCCTATCAGTCTGAAGAAGGGTTTCGGCCCGAAACGTTACCTATCTCCTTCGCTCCATAGATGCTGCTGCACCCACTGAGTTTCTCCAGCATTTTTGTGTACCATTGTTCAACTCATTATCCTTTCAAAAGTTATGTGTAATTTTTCAATGTACCATTGATCTAACATTGATGCTACTGCATATTCAAGAATGTATACCTGGTAGACATTGCATTGTAATGAATATATGACTTAATGCTAATAATGCTATTTTTTTAATTAACAATTATAGATGCGCTGGGTTTGATTAATGAACCGTGTGTGCAAACTTTGATGATTCGTTGGGAAGTTAAGGGCCTGTCCCACCAGCATGCGCTAGCATGTGTCTAGCGCGACCAAACGTAATCGCTTGAGGCATACGTCCTCGCGGGGCCGGTTCCACTTCGATTGGCGGATGCGTACGGAGTTGTGCGGGGCTTGTCCCGACATCGCGCGGAGCTCCAAAAATCTTGCACTGTCCGAAAATTCTGCGCGCCAACGGCCTGTCGGCACACAGGCGTATTGAGGGCGTACGCAGCGTCTCGACGGCGTAAGCAGCATCTTGACGGCGTACGCCTAACGCGTGGCGTTGCGCGATGACGTCACCGCCCGGCGTGCCGTTGCGCGATGACATCACCGCCCGACGCCGTGCGTGTCCAAATTCAGTCGGCCCGCCTCCTGCCCAGCTGATTGGTGAATTTGATGTTAATTACGCCACGCGTGAACTTTGCGTGTGCTTCCGTTTGGTCTCGCTAGACGCATGCAATCGCATGCTGGTGGGCAGGCCCTTTAGGTTCTTGTTCTGGAACAAATGAGTAGGCTCATCAGAAGCTACAAATCAACACACCCTATTGAGTATTGATCCGAATATCTGACCACTGGGAGACAGAACAAAGTAAGTGTATCCATCAGGGAATACCACTAAGGGAAAGGTGACGAGAAGACGGAGACAGAAAGAGTGACAGCAGAAGGAGAAAAAGTTGATGGTGAAATGAAGAAGGGTAAGCGACTCTACAGCAGAGGATATTAGACAGGAATAGAGGGAAAGGAGTCAGAGAGAGAGAGACGTCGGAACCACATGTGTCAGTGAATGGGAGAAACATCAAGGAAAGAGGGAGGTGTTGGTGAGGAGGAAAGACGATGGAAAGAGACGAGAGGGTGAGAGGTGACAGGAAGGAGGCAGAGTCACCAGGGAGAGAGGAATGCACTGGTGATGAAGTGAGCAGAGTAAAAAAAAGAGAGAGGTAATGGAGAGGAGCAGAGAAAGTGGTAGAGAGATCACGGGGGGGGGGGTAGAGGTGATCGAGAGAGACAGGGATGTGGTGACGCAAACAGAGGAGGAGAGAGGCAACATGAAGTGGGGCAATGGAAGGGCCAACAGAGAGTGGGGCAATGGGAGAGGTAACAGAGAGTGGGGCAATGGGAGAGGTGACACAATGGGGCAATGGGAGAGGTGACACAGTGGGGCAATGGGAGAGGTGACAGAGTGGGGCAATGGGAGAGGTGACAGAGTGGGGCAATGGGAGAGGTGCCCGAAGGAGTCAAAAGTGGGAAACAGAAGGTGAAATGCAGACCCGAACTACACATTTCTTCCAGAACCAAGTAATCTCTTCCCCTGCTTTACTTTGTAGTTGTGCAGTAATCAAATAATAAATGATTCATAAAATGAAATAAAATGCTTGACGCCCTCAATACCAGTGTCTGGTTGTTGATTCCTCTCCACCAGCAAAATAAATCATGTGATTTCTCTGAAATAATACATTAAATGAAAATTATGGTGAAAATAGTTGTAAATTGAGCAGTCAGTGATAACAATCTCCAGAAGAAACAGAGTTGTGAAATAGGTGGTTGAAAACAGGGATAATATGATTCAAAGAAGGGCAAAGGGTCAAATGGGGGAACAGGACGGTATATAGAAACATAGAAACCTAGAAAATAGGTGCAGGAGTAGGCCATGTCCTTGTTCCCCATGATTAATTCACCTGTTTCTGACTGCAAGGGACCTACATTTGTTTTAACTAATACGACAGATAAAGAAGCAGGTGGAGAGATGCAGAGGATCGTTGGAGAATACTCGTCCCTCAGGTACCCGGTTCTTACTCATGTTTGGATAAGGGCGAGGGCAACAGTATGTGCACACTTTCCATGACACATGTGACCATTCAAGTACAGGGCGAAAAGAGTAATGCAGTAGCCACAGAGGTTGGCATGATCGAGGGAACAGATGCTGCTCTCTGTAGCAGAGACAGGGAGCTCCTGCACCGTGCTACAATTAAGGATATCTCTGGAGAAAAAAAGAAACAACAGATGCCGGAATCATGAGCAAAACACAATGTGATGTAGTAACTCAGCGGATCAGGCAACATCCAAAGAAGGATGGTGACCCGAAACGTAGTCTATCCATGTCCTCCAGACCAGCTGCCTGACCTGCTGAGTTATTCCAGCACTTTGTGCTTTATTTAAGGTCATCTCTTCTGGGCTGGAGAAGAACTTGGAATAGGAAGGAAATGTATCCTCTCATTATCAGGGCCTGCGGAGTGTTTTTGAAAGTGGGGGGGGGGGGGGGGGGGGGGGGGGCTGAGCATCACTGATCATTGGCCTTGGGGGTACCCGGCGAGGGAATGGAGCGTCCCCCTCCCACAATGGGGACTTTTTGAAATTTGATGTATTAAAATCATGTTTTAGTGCATTATAGAACTATGGTTTCAATGTTTTTTGTTTGAAGTATTTTTAAGATAATGTAGGGCCTACATGAGAGTTAGGAGCAGGTGATTATTATTATTGTTATTGGTCGACCTCCAAAAACCGGGCGATAATAATACAGGCCATCCCCCACCTCAAAAAGTGGGGGGAATACATCCCCCCCGCCCACGGAACGATGCCAGTGCCTTCCACTGTACAGAAAATTTGACAAAAAAACTTTACATATGTTAAAATTTCAGGCAATTTTTATTTGTTGATATTTGGAAAAAGGGACAAGAAATAATCATAATATTTCTTCATTTTACAGTCATACAAATTATGTTTTGCTCAGGGAAAAAATCAATTTTGAAAGTGTGCGTTCTCCTTTTAACATATATTTCATTTTGATTGGAATTTAGAATCATCAAACTATTACATTAATAAAGTGGGTATAGGTTTGTGGAAACGTTACTTTTTTAAAAGTAAGACTTTCGAGAAATCTAAAATGCATTTAAAATATCCATTTCAATGCACTGAATCTCGTGCCCAGAGTAGGTGAATCGAGGACTCGAGGACAGATTTAAGGTGAAGGGGAAAATATTTCATAGGAATCTGAGGGGTAACTTTTTCACGCAAAGGGTGGTGAGTGTATGGAACAAGTTGCCAGATGAGGTAGTTGAGGCAGGGACTATCCCAACATTAAAGAAACAGTTAGACTGATACATGGATAGGACAGGTTTGGAGGGATATGGACCCGTGAAGGGGGGCGCCCTCGGGGCCGAGGTTGGGCAAAGCTGGTCAATGTCCAGGTGTGCCGGCTTCAACCGGTCAATCGACATGGCCTCCGGTCAGCCCCCCATGTCCAGCACAAAGGTTGTCTGCCCGTGTTCCAGCACCCGAAACGGGCCCTCATACGGCCTCTGGAGTGGCATCCGGTGGGCATCACGGCGCAGGAAAACGTATGGGCAGTCCCGGAGGGCTGATGGCACGTGCGGGCGAAATGACCCATGGCGGGACGTCGGGATGGGTGCGAGCCTGCCAACTCGCTCGCGAAGGTGCTTTAAGGTGGATGAGGGCATTCCCTGCTGCCCCAGCGCCAACTGCACGAACTCCCCGGGCACCGTGAGTGGCGACCCGTACACGAGCTCCGCTGATGATGAGGCCAAGTCCTCTTTAGGAGCAGTCTGAATGCCCAGCATGACCCACGGCAACTTGTCCATCCAGTCCGGGCCGGAGAGTCGCGCCTTCAGCGCTGCCTTGAGCTGCCGGTGGAACCTCTCCACCAGACCGTTAGCTGGCGCGTGATAAGCCCTGGTGTGGTGCAGCCGCACCGCCAGCAGGCGAGCCATGGCCGACCACAGCTCGGAGGTGAACTGTGGCCCCCGGTCCGAGGAGATGTGCGCCACACCCCAAAGCGAGCAATCCAGAGCGCGGACAACGCACGAGCGCACGTAGTCGTTGAAGTATCGGCCAACGGTATGGCCTCCGGCCACCGCGTGAAGCGGTCCACCATCATGAGGAGGCCCCACAATATCCACGTGGAGATGATCGAATCACCGGTGATGTAGAACGAACTCCCGGAGGGGCGCCCGGAGATGGCGCTGGATCTTCGCCGTCTGGCACGGAATGCAGATGCGAGCCCAGTGGCCAACCTGCTTGCAGACCGTGCCACATGAAACGAGCGGCCACTAGTGCCGTCGTCGCCCGGACTGATGGGTGAGACAGTCCGTGGATAACCTCGAAAACCCTCTGGCGCCAGGCGGCAGGGACGATGGGGACTGACCGGACGACACATCGCACAGGATCGTCATTCCTCCAGGACCGAGAGGGGCATCCTCGAGGCGAAGGCCGGTGATTGCAGTTCGGTAGGCGGGCATCTCATAGTCCGTGAGCTGCGCCACCGCCAGGGCAGAATAGTCAATTCCGGGCGCCACCTCGAACACGGTGTTGATAGCGGGGCAGGAAAATGCGTCGGCCACCCGGCTCTCTTTCCCCTCGACGTAGTGGATGGATGTGGTATATTCAGAAATGTAGGCCAATTGCCAAGGCCAGGACGAAAGTGAGCGGCTTGTGGTCTGTGTAGGCGGTGAACGGGCGGTCCTCCAGGAAGTAGCGGAGGTGGCACACTGCCAGGTACAGAGCCAGGAGCTCGCGATCGAACGCGCTGTATTTTGTCTGTGCGCGGTTGAGGTGCCGGCTGAAGAAGGCCAGGGGCCGCCAACCTCCGTACGTCAGTTGCTCCAGTACGGCACCAACCGCCGACTCCGAGGAGTCCACCATGAGAGCAGTCGGGGCATCTTACTGCGGATGCACCAGCAGTACGGCCCGAGCAAGGGCCTCCTTCACGCCGCCAAATGCTGCCACTGCCTCGTGGGTCCACTCGACGTTCTCATGCTCCCGCCAGAAGTTGATACAGCGGCCGCATAATGTGGGCCACGGACGGGCCACCATCCCGACAAACTCCTGCAGGCCGCGCACCGTGTGTGGGCGGGGAAACTGACAGATGGCATCGACCCTGTCCGGCAGGGGAACCGCGCCTTGCGAAGTCACGCGGTGGCCGAGGAAGTCGATCTCCGTTACCCCAAAACGGCACTTGGCGAGGTTGATAGCCAAGCCATGCTCGCTGAGCCGCTGACAAGAGCTGCCGGAGGTGGGCGCAGTGCTCCTGCTGCGAGCGGCTGGTCACCAGGATGTCGTCTAGGTAAACAAACACAAACTCGAGGTTGCGACACACCCCGTCCATCAAGCGTTGAAAAGCCTGCTTGAGGTTCTTGAGGCTGAACGGCATCCGCGTGAATTCACACAGGCCGAACGGCGTGATGATCGCCGTCTTGGATACACCCACCCGGTGGACCGGGATCTGGTAATAACCCCGTACCAGATCCACTTTGGAGAATACAGTAGCCCCAGCCAAATGGGCGGTGAAGTCCTGGATGTGGGGTACGGGATATTGATCCGCAGTTGTTGCGGCATTCAGCCGCCGGTAATCCCTGCAAGGTCGCCAGCCCCGCTTCCCTTAGGGACCATGTGGAGTGGGGACGCCCATGGGCTACTTGAAGGGCGGACGATCTCCAAGGACTCCATCGTGTGGAATTCCCGCCGTGCCAACGCAGTTTATCCGGCAGCAGTCGGCGTGCTCGTGCGTGGATAGGTCGGCCGGTAGTCTGTATAAACTGTACCACTCCGTGACTGGGGGTCGATGACCGAAACTGTGGGGTCAGGATATCCGGGAACGCGGCCAAGATCCGAGCGAAGCGGGAATCCACGGACTACAGGGGGCGTCCCACCGGCTGATCAAAACGTAACATGATCGGCTCCATCGTAGCGGCATTGACGAAGCGCTGACGCCTGACTTCCACCAGGAGGGAATGCGCTCGGAGGAAGTCAGCCCCGAGCAACGGCTGGGAGACATCAACAATGGTGAACCGCCACGAGAAATGGCAGGAGCCGAACACGATCGGGACCATACGTGCGGATGGGGAAGCCAATCGCCGCGGTGAGGACGGGTCCCCGCTTACCGGAATGAATGTCGGCCAAGGGTGCAGGACGCTCAGCTGCGCCCCGGTATCGACGAGGGAGCGGGTCCCGGAGCGCTGATCCCAGGCGAAGAGGCGGTGAATCTGGCCGGCCGCCGCGGGGACTATTGACCGCAGGCCCAGGCATTTCCCGGGAACATGCATGGCTGGCGGCATTGCCGTGCTGCAGCACCCCAGCGCTGATGGTAGTAGCACCAGCGCCTCCTGTTGGTGGCACTTGGAGCTTGCTGACGCTGGACTGCAGGTGCAGTACTCGACACGGCCGAGGGGGGCGATCTCACAGGCCTCCGTGATCGAGCTGTCACTCCTTCCACAACTCTCCCGCCCCACCGGAGGAAATCGGGAGCTGCCAGGGTGGCGTCATCGGCGCGCCTGCCGACGGCCAACGTGTTGACGATATCAGGGCGCGCCATCCACTGCGCGTTGGCGCGCCTCCCGAGGGCCCTGATGTCGGCGAAGGAGGCGTCCGTGAGCTGAAGAGGATGTAGGCTGGCAGCAGATGGAGGTAAGTTTACTCAAACAGCAGGCATGGCGTGTGCCCATTCAGGAGACAAACATCTCCTTTAGGAGGTTTGATGGCCATCGGTCACCTAGGCCCTCCATATGAAGGAGCCTAGCAGCCCGCTCCATCCTGCTGAGTCCATAAATCTGGAGCAGGAGCTCCTTAAGGCTGAAGAATTTATCGGTGTCCGGGGGGGCTGCGAGGAAGTCCGTGACCTCTTCAATCGTGTCCTGGTCGAGGGCCCCCACCAGGTAATAGAAACGGGTGGCATCGACTGTGATGCCCCGCAGGTTGAATTGGGCCTCCGCATCCTGGAACCAGATGTGCGGCCGGGTGGTCCAGAAGGTGGGTAATTTAACAGAGACCGCGTCCAGAGACAGGGCCTGGCCGGCCTGTGAGGTGGTAGGACGGGCGGTTTTCTCCATCGGGACGACAATGGAGTGTCAGGGTCACCAATGTGATGCGCAGGTTTTGAAAAGAAAGAGAGGAGTCAGGTATTTCGAGAGGCACCTTTATTTGTGTTCCTCCCGGTTGTAGGGAAGTCCATGAGAGAGAGATGGCACCCAAATCCTTGCCTTTAAACCCTCTGGTTAAGGGCCGCCTCTGGACTGAACCATTCCCGTTCCGAGGGGTTTGACAGTTCGGATGGCCCGACCCTTGGGAGCCGCCACAATAGTACTTTATTTGCCAAGTATGTTTTGCAACGTACGAGGAATTTCATTTGCCAAGTCAGTCATGCAAACAAAAAGCAATGTTTTAACATGTACATGTCTATCACAGTGCCTCCTACACATTCCTTACTGTGATGGAAGGCAAAATAAAGTTCAAGTCTCTTCCCTTTGTTCTCCCGCGGTCGGGGGCCTCGAGCCCTCCATTGACAGGACGATCGTGACACCCGTAGCCGGCGGCGTTTTGGCCCTCCGCGTTGAGGCTCCTGCATCAGGGGGATGTCAGCTCCCCCGCGCCGGGCGATCGAACCTCACGTCGGGGCTGGTCAAACCTTCCACGACGTTGGAGCTCCCAACTCAGCCTCTCCTGAGTCTGAGAGCTTTTGATGGTAAGTCCGCAGGCGGCGGTTGGAGCAATCCCAGGCAAGGGATCCGCTCCGATGTTAAGTCTGCGCCCCACGGTGGGGCTCACGACAATCCGAGGAGGCCTCCAGCTCCATCGATGGTAGGCTGCAGAGCGACTGGAGAATGCGATCCAGAAAATAATTGCATCTCCGGCAAGGTAAGAACCTGAAAAACGTTTCCCCTGATCCCCTCCCCTCACATAAGACAAACCGGAGAACATTAAAACAAACTTTTAACAAACAATAAAACATTTTAATAAATGAAAAAACGAACAGACTGCCAGCGGAGCTGCCATCGTACGGCGCCCCTGATGGTCGTAGTCGTAAATATAGCTTAGGGCCTCAATTCCTGGCAACATCCTCTTAAATCTTCTCCACACTTTTTCTAGCTTAATGACATCCTTCCCCTAGCAGGGTAACTAAAACTGAAAAAATGTACTCCAAATGTGGCTTTACAAACACCTTGTAACATCACGTCCCAACTTGTATACTCAATATCCTGACTGATGAAGACGGTGCCGCAATGGCTGCCTCGCCAACAGTCTGTCTGTCCTTTTCCTTCTGGTTGTTTTTTGGTTTGTGTTAAATGTATGTTTTAGTGTTCTTTAGCTTTGTTTTAAGTGGGGATTGGGGGATTTTCTCTTACCTCGATGGATGTGCAATTTTTCCCGTATCGAGGAGCTGGCGGCCTCTTGCTGCGGATCGATTTTGAGAGCTCCAATCGCGGTCGCCTTCGGGATTTTAACATTGCGGAGCTGGCAATCCCTTTACCAGGGATCGACCTCGGAGCTCCAACCGTGGGTGTTTGCGGACGTAACATAACGGAGCCCGCAGTCTCTGGTCAGAGACCGAATTCAGGAACTCCAAGCCACAGGAGCATCGACCGCACGGACGCGGTGGCTTTGATCGGCGGCTGCGTGAGCTACAATCGCTCCAATTGCAAATGGTTCGACTGCCCCGACTGAGGGAGAATAAAGAGGAAGAAGTTTGGACTTTTTTTGCCTTCCATCACAGTGAGGAATGTGGAATCCACTGTGGTTTATGTTAACTTTGATGTAGGTGTGTATCTTGTTGCTTTTTTTAGTATGGCTGTATCGAGTTTCACTATATCTTAATTGGTACACGTGTCCGGGGCACACTGGTCGAGGTGAATTCTGGGCCGATGTGCTCTGAACTAAACTAATAAGTAAATACAAACAATACTCTTCCATCTCTCACACCGCCCGCTGCTGAAAGACTCATCCATGCCTTCATCTCCTCCCGACTGGACTATTGCAACTCACTTCTCCTTGGCATCAGCTCCACCTACATCAACCGACTCCAACTGGTCCAGAATGCAGCCGCCCGACTCATCACCCATACCAAATCCTGGCATCACATCACTCCAGTCCTCAAAAAACTTCACTGGCTTCCCATCTCCCACCGGATCACCTACAAAATCCAGATCCTCACCTACAAAGCCCTCCACCATCTGGCCCCCCCATATCTCATTGACCTCCTCTCCCCCTACCAACCCTCACGGTCCCTCAGATCCACATCAGCCCGTCTCCTCTCCATCCACAAGTCCAACCTCCGCAGTTTTGAGGACAGAGCCTTCTCCAGGGCAGCTCCCAGGCTCTGGAACTCCCTCCCCAACTGATCCGCAATTCCGTGTCCCTCACCATCTTCCAGTCCCGCCTCAAGACCCATCTCTTCACCTCTGCCTATCCTTAGCCCCACGTCCCCGTCCCTTTTCATCTGTGCATTAATTGCCTCATACTGTGTTTTGTATTGAATTCTGTCTTTACTTTGTGTACTAGTCATGTCTCTACTATTTATTTCATTCCCCTTACATGTTTTTCCTCTACCTGCTCAATTTTTGTAAGGTGTCCTTGAGACTCTTGAAAGGCGCCCATAAATAAAATGTATTATTATTATTATTATCTCTTGAGGAGTGCTTCTACGTCACAAGTGGATGTTACAATGAGGGGGAAAGGAGTGGGGGAAAAGAGAGAGAGGGAGAGAAGGGGAGAGAGAGAAAGAGGCTCGGAGGACCCAGGGCAGGCTGATGGAGAGCAATACTCATGGAGGACACACTCTTACACGGGCATCACAGTGAACCTTCAATACACCCAGCGATAACACTATTAGAGTCGCGGGTTCAATCCTGACCTCGGCCGCTGTCTGTGTGGTGTTTGCATGTTCTCCCTGTGACCACGTGGATTTCCTCAGGGTGCTCCAGTTTCCCCCCACATCCCAAAGAAATGTGGGTTTGTAGGTTAATCGGCCCTCTGTAAATTGCCCCCAGTGGGTAAGGAGTGGATGGGAAAGTGGGATAACGTAGAACTTGTATGTGAACGGGTGATCGATGGTCGGCATGGACTCGGTGGGCCGAAGGATCTGTTTCCATGCTGTATCTTTCAATCAGTTCAGTCATCCAGAATATCCCTCCATCACCAATTGGAGCACAGGTTATGTCAACCCATTAGCATTACATCAACACGGCATTAATTTCCATTTAGAATGTCCCTCGAACACACAGAGAGGGGGCTTACATAAGTTCTAGAAGCAGAATTAGGCCATTCAGCCCATCATGTCTATTCCGCCATTCAATCATGGCTGATCTATCTCTCCTTCTTAACCCCATTCTCCTGCCTTCTCCCCATAACCCCCGACACCCTGATCAATCAAGAATCTATCTATCTCCACCTTACAAATATCCATTGACTTGACCTCCACAGCCTTCTGTGCCAATGAATTCACCACCCTCAGACTAAAGAAATTCCTCCTCATATCCTTCCTAAAGGAAGGTCCTTTAATTCTGCTATGACTCCCCCACTAGTGGAAATTACATCTCCACATCCACTTTCTCCAAGCCTTTCACTGTTCAGTAAGTTTCAATAGGTCCCTCCTCATCCTTCTAAACTCCAGTGAGTACAGGCCCAGTGCAGTCACACGCTCATCATATGTTAGCCCAATCATTCCTGGGATCATTCTCGTAAACCTCCTCTGGACCCTCTCCAGCACCAGCACATCCTTCCTCAGATACGGGGCCTAAAACTGCTCACAATGCTCCAAATGCAGCCTGACCAGCGCCCTGTAGCGCCTCAGCACGAAACTGCAGATGCTGGAATCTTGTTCTGAACACAAAGTGCTGGAGGAACTCAGCGGGTCAGCTAGCATCTGTGGAGGGAATCGGACAGTGATGTTTTGGGTGGTGACCTTTCTCCATGCTTTTCTATCAGTCTGAAGAAGGGTCGCGACCCAAAATGTCGGCCGTCAAGAGTGTTTTATTGTCAATACGTCCCGAATGGGAACAAAATTAAATTCTCACCGTCCTTTTTGCCTCCGCAGATGCTGCCTGCCCCGCTGCGTTCTTCCTGCACTTTGTTGATTTGTTGAAGACTCACTTCAAAGTTGGAGGGAGGGAGGGAAGTTCACAAGTTGTAAGAGTAGAATTAGGCCATTCAGCCCATCGAGTCCACTCCGCCATTCATTCATAGCTGAGCTCTGCCTCCGAAATCCTGCATTCTCCCCATAACCCTTGACACCCGTTCTAATCAAGAATGTGTCTGTCTCTGCTTTAAAACTATCCACTGACTTGTTCTCCACAGCCCTCTGTGGCAATGAGTTCCACAGGTTAACCACTCTCCTCACCTCTTTTCTCAGATCTCAGATCCACTTGGGGGCGCCGTTTGAAGGCAGCCTCTGCCTACAGTTTGTCTGGTTTTTTCCCATCTTTTTGTTTGTTTAAAAGTATGGTTTGGAGGTTTCTTAGTCTTTTTACATGGGGGAGGGGGCAGGGTAAAGGGGGAACCATTTCTCAGACACTTCCAGGCGAGGATGCGACTATTCTCCGAGTCGCATCTTCGCCCCCCCCCCGCGGCCTACCAACTGGATTGTCGCGGCCTGACCGACCAGAGCTTCAGCAGCGGCAGCACTGAATTAACATTGCAGATGCCAGTGGCTGCTGGAAGTAAGTACCAAGCACTGGGTAGAAACGGTGGAAGATAGTGGACTTCAAATGGGGGTGGTTGGAGAAAGCTTGCCTGCTAGATTTTCACTTCCTGTAACTGCAGGAAAAATGTTCCCGATGTTGGGGGAGTTCGGAACCAGGGGTCACAGTTTAAGAATAAAGGGGGGACAGTTAGGATTGAGATAAGGACAAACTTTCTTCACAGAGAGTTGTGAATCTGTGGAATTCTCTGCCACAGAAGGCAGTGGAGGCCAATTCACTGGATGTTTCCAAGAGAGTTACATTTAGTTCTTGGGGCTAATGACATCAAGGGATATGGGGAAAAAACAGGAAAGAGGTACTGACTTTAGATGAATAGCCATGATCATATTGAAGGGCAGTGCTGGCTCGAAGGGCCAAATGACCTATTCCTGCACCTATTTTCTATGTTTCTATGCTTGAATATATGGCAATAAAACTCGATCACTTAATTTTGAAGCATTCATGCATGGATGAGGTATAATGTAGTCATAGAGTGATACAGTGATACAGTGAAAACAGGCCCTTCGGCGCAACCTGCCCACACCCGCCAACATGTCCCAGCTACGCTACCTGCTTTTGGTCCATACCTCCAAACCTGTCCTATCCATGTATCAGTCTAACTTTTTCTTAAATGATGGGATGATCCCTGCCTCAACTGCCTCTTCTGGCAGCTTGTTCCATAGACCCATCACCCTTTGTGTGGATAAAGTTACCCCTTAAAAAGTTACCTCTTAAAAATATTTTATACAAAAAACATTGAAATCATACTTCTACAATGCACTAAAACATGATTTTAATACATCAAATTTCAAAACGTTCCTACCCTGGGAGGAGGGACACCCTTGTTCCACACCCTCTCCCCACTCAGTTGCTCCACTCCCTCACCAGGTACCCCCAAGGCCAGTGATCAGTGACCGCTCAGCCTTCCCCCTTTCAAAAACGCTCCAATCCAATTTAAAGCATATATATTGCATTCAAGTGTAAGTTAAAGACTTGTTACAGTATGCACATATTGCACAATTTCAAGCTGAAAAATGCAAAAGCCATACCAATGGGAGGGGGACACCCATGCTCCCTCGGGCTTGGTCTCTCGTAATTTCTCACTCCCAACTCTCACCCAATGTTGGCAGCCCTGTGAAAAGCACAAATCAAAGCCGGCAATGATGATCGAGGAAAGGTGGAGCCCACAATGGTCCATGATAACGAGTTATACAAGCAGTGAAACTCATCAGGACGACAGTGAAACTAGAACAACGACTAGGGTGGAGTGGGGCGGCGAGAGAAAGAATGCAAGGGCTACTTGAAATGTGAGAATTCAACGTTCATACCGTGAGCTGCCAAATTGAAATATGAGGTGCTGTTCCTCCAATTTGCATTTGGCCTAACTGTGACAGTGGAGGAGGACCAGGACGGAAAGATCAGTATCTCCCGATCGCCAAACATTTTAACTCCCCTTCCCATTCTCATACTGACCTTTCTGTTCTGGGCCTCCTCCGGTAATGGTCCTGGTTTCCTGCTGCTGTTGGTCCCTGTTCGGACAGCCATCGGTCCTGGAGAGGTCAATGACCCCGCTCCCTTTCATCTCCATCCTCAGAGCCCACACTGGAAGCTTGGGCACCCGCTCAGACATGTTGTGTCTTGCTTACTAAATAGAGAAAGGCCTGGATAAAGTGGATGTGGAGAAAATGTTTCCATTGGTGGAAGAGTCTTGGACCAGAGGGCACAGTGTTAGAATTAAAGGACGTTCCTTTAAAGAGGAATTTCTTTAGTCAGAGGGTCGTGAATCTGTGGAATTCATTTTCACAGAAGGCTGTGGAGGCCAAGTTAATTGATATTTTTAAGGATAAAACTTATAGAGATGTTAAGAAACAATTAGGTTTGGAGGGATATGGACCAAACGCAGGCAGGTGGGACTAGTGTAGATGGGGCATGTTGGCCGTTGTGGGCAAGTTGGGCTGAAGGACCTGTTTCCACACTGTATCACTCTATGAGATGCTGAACTCCCATAACATTATCTGCTGTTCTCTGGGTAATTGATGCAGGATGGGGGCTCCAGGATACTGACTCAGTGACAATGAGCTGCTGAGGTGCTTAGATGGTTATAATGCGATTACATTGATATCTCATGGCTTTATGGTAGGATCAATACCATATTGAGGGGAGGGGAAATGGGTGCTGTAGGCCATTCAACCCTTCAAGCCAGCACCGCCATTCAATATGATAATGGTTGATCATCCACAATCAGTACCCCATTCCTGCTTTCTCCTCATATCCCTTGATTTCCTTAACTAATTCTCTCTTGAAAAGATCCAGTGAATTGACCTCCACTGCCTTCTGTGGCAGAGAATTCCCCAGATTCACAACTCTCTGGGTGAAAAAGTTTTGCCTCATATCAATCCTAAATGGCCAAACCCCTTATAGGGGGGTTGCACGTAAAGGTCACTGGGTCATAGGGATTGACGCACAGAACCGCTCAATCCATCTGGAGGTCATCCGTCACTTCCGGTATATGTTATTAATGCAAGAAACGCATACTTTCCTACCTGTTAAAAAACGCCAAAATGTTGAATTGTTCGGCTGAAAAAAATTGTGGAAGTCGAGGTAAGTGTGAGAGACATGTACCCAACTTTAGAATTCCAAACGTGAAGCGAAATGAAGGTAAAGAGAAGCGAGAACTGAAGGGACAACAGCAGCTAAAGTGCTTGGTAAACATTGGCCGTGCAAATATCGGAATTGAAAATATTGGGAATTATCACGTTTGCTCACTGTACCGTTGCTACGCTACTCCAAGTGGATTACACGCGATGAACTGCAGGTAGGCACTTACCATTGTTTCCAGCGTCCAATCCCCTGAAGGATTTTATATGTTTCTGTAAGAAATAAGGGCGGGTGTTTGGTGACATGAAGGAGCGGCCATGTTGAGAGAGGGTAGAGTTACGGACAGTGTGATTGAGTGAGTGAGTGAGGGGGCAGATGGTGAGGGGGCAGATGGGCCACGTTAGTACTTCTTCTTGTAGGATTCCGGCAGTGTAGACGCTTCTAAGCGTATTACTGCCCTCCACAGGTCAAAGTTTGAACTAAATCCTTACATACAGTCCTGTAACTTGCAGGAATTGAAGAACAGCCCTGGATATCAGTTGATGTTTCTCACTGTGTCCAAACAAAGATGAAACAGAAAAAGCCTCAACTCCAAGTCCTGTCAGTCTAACAAACAATACCTTTCTTTCTACCCTGTACTTTTTACATTCTAGGAAAACATGCTTAACTGTCTCATTACTCCCACATTCACACAAGCCAGAAACATGTTTCCCTACAATGCACAAATAGTAATTTAACCCACAGTGTCCCAACCTCAATCTACACATTTTAACTGAGTCCGTACGGGACAGAGATGTGCAGAAACATATTTTCCTAACTTCAGATTGTATAGAAAAGTAGTGTCTACCCCTGACTTCCATTTCCCATCCTCTCTGCCATTCTTTTGTTAAGCCCTCTTTAATTATTTCTCTCAGTTCCACTCTCCCCAATAATACATGGATATCTATTTCTCTTCTTAAACTCTCCTTTGCTATGAGGTCCACCTGCTCATTCCCCCTCACCCCAGCATGCCCGGGAACCCAGCAAAAAGTGATGTTACACGCAAACCCAATTCTAGAAAACACACTCAAGATTTCATTTAGAATGTCAGGACGAGCTTTAGATTTCCCTACTCTTAAAGTTTCAAGAGCAGCTGCAGAATCAGAACAGATAATGACTTCTCTAAAACTGGCTTCCTCAATCCACCATAGAGCCCATTGAATTGCCATTAATTCAGTCCTGAGAACAGAGCTACCATCAGAAATGCGCCGGCCAATCTTCAACCCAAGCTGCTCTCATACACTCCAAACCCAGCTCTCCCACTAACTGGATCTTTAGATCCATCTGTAAAAACAATCAAAGTGCTCTCACTGATTGAATTAAGATATTCCACTATTCTTGGAGTCACCTCGCGCTTATCTTTTTCCTGAAGAAAAGCAAGCTCAATAAACAGTTCAGGAAGAACCCAATAGGGCACAGGTAGCCTTATTGTATGCTCTATAATACCCCCTTGTTCCAAACCCAGCTTCCTAGCCCACTGATTTATAATGACAAAAAATGTGTTATATTTGTTACCATCATCAACCTCTTGCAACAAACACCTTGCTGGGAAGGTATCATTACACCCACAAAGTTTAGCCCAGTAATGTAACCCTAGCTTAATGTGCCTTAACCATAAGGGCATTTCTCCCATTTCAACAATCAGGGCAGGGACTGGGGAAGTCCTGAAGGCTCCACAGCAAAGCCTCAAAGCCTTTGCCTGCAACACATCTAGCCTAACCAGAACAGTTTTAGACGCAGACCCATACACAAAACACCCATAGTCAAGAGAAGATCTGATCATGGCCTGATAAATTAGCAGCATTGTCTCCCTGTTGGCCCCCCACTCACACCCAACCAGACTTCTCATAACATTCAGAACTTTTCCACACTTCAACACAATTTTACCTACATGCACAGCCCGTCATACGCTCTTCAAACCAAACACCCAAAAACTTAAAAACCTTTACCTTCTCCAATAGAGACCCATACATATACAGCCCTAACTTAGGTAACTTTCTTTTAAAACCAAATACCATATATTTAGTCTTAGAGCTAGAGATTTTAAAGCCCCATGTGTTCCCCCATTCCTCTACAGACACTGACACTCTTTGAATCTGTTTTAAAACAAACTCTACATTACAACCTCTTTTCCAGATGGCCCCGTCATCTGCAAACAAAGACAGACCAAATCCTCTCTCTAATTTACAAAATATGTCGTTTATCATGATATTAAATAACATGCGGGGTTCCATTCTCTATTTCTACAGTCTCTGAGCTGACACTACCAACCATTACTTGTATTGTTCCATTCAATAAAAAACCCTTAATCCAGTTGAACATTCGTCCCCTGACTCCCAAGTCAAAAATTTTAATCATTAATCCCTCCTTCCACAAAGAATCATATGCCTTCTCAATATCAAGGAATACACTCACTACTGTTTCCTTGCTTCTAAATGCCCTTTTAATATCCTGATCCAAAACTGATACAGACTCCATTGTAGACCTTCCATTCCTAAAGCCATTCTGTACATCAACAAATAGTCCTCTGGTTTCTAAAAAATAAACTAGTCTGTTGGTTACCATCCTCTCCATAATTTTACAGAGCACTGCTGTGAGCACTATAGGGCGATATGAACTAGGGTCAGATGCCTCTTTGCCCGGTTTTAAAATAGGGACCACGACTGCATGTTTCCATTCCTTTGGTAAATAACCCTCTGCCCACACAGTATTAAACAAAGCTAAGATTTCATCAAGTACAGTATCATCCAGATGTTTAAATAACTCATACGACAACCTACCTCTCCCCGGGGTGGTATTTGCCCCAGACATAATTGCATCCTTCAACTCTTTTATGGTAAAAAACAGATTAAAGGTATTATCATTTACTAAACTCCTCTCCAGCTTCCACTGATTAACTCCCATCAGCTCAGTTCTCTTTCTACACCTCTCCACTCCCATGCTCTCTGATCTATGCACTGCTTGAAAACTGTCAACACACATGTCTGCTTTTTCCTTATTGGAGACTGCTACCACCTCACCCTTCTGCAACACTGGTAACAAACGTATTTTGTATACTCCTGACATTCTACGCACAGCTGACCACAAATGCTTTACTGGAGTTTCCGGGCCTAGCGTACCACAAAACTTCCTCCAACTATTCCTCTTTGCATCCTTTACAACTCGTCTTGCTACTGCCCGCCACGTTAGTTACCGGCGGCGACGCTACTTCACACTCAATGACGTCGGTGAGCGGCCGCGCGGGAGCGGTGACCGTTGGCCACTTGCCGCGGTAGCCCCGCCCATCACATGACGTGGGTGGGACGGAGCGGCCGTTGCTGTTCCCCCGCCCATCACATGACGTGGTTGGTTGGTCGGAGCGGCCTCCGTTGCTGTTCCCCCCGTCACGTGGCGAGCGGGAGGAGGGGGTGGGGCCGTTGAAGCCAAAGATCATAGGTTGAAGCCCCATCACGTGGCGAGGGTGGGTCGGACGGTCACGGATCGAATGCGGCGGCACCATCGCTGTCCCCGTCACGTGGCCCCGGGAGCGGCCGTTGATGCCCCTCCCCCCCAAATGCTGCGTGACGATCGAGGGCGGGTTGGTCGGTCGGTCGGTCAAGTGCCTCGCTTGGAGCAAAGATTAAAGAGGAGCTATAATCTTTGGCTTGGAGCGCCTCCCTCCCTCCTTCCTTCCCTCGCAGCGGGCCGAGCGGGAGCGCGGTCGGGCTGGTCAAGAGCTGCGGGGACGGGAGCGACCCCTCTCCCTCTCTTTTTTTTATTTTATTTTTTATTGTTCAAATAAATTTTATTTTTTCACTATGAAGTGGTGGAAAATGCACCAGAAAGCAGTCTTGATTATATTTACGTCCATACTATCAACCAGAAGTGCACGCAAGATATTCTTCATCCATTCTTTTGTTGGGTTCAATCATTTCAATATTGTGTCTTCATTTGCTTCAGCCAGTTGCTTTGCAATTCGTTCAAGCTCCTCTCGCTTCTTTTTCTCTTCAGCTTCGATTCTTCTCTCTTCTTCTGCAACAGGCTTCAAATAATCATAGCGTGTCTTGCCATAGATAATGCCAACGAACAATGCTGAGTATCTAGCCATCTTGATGAAGGGCGACACCTGCACCGGGGGAACCATGGCGGCGGCCGGCCGGTCATCATCATGTGCCGCCATCGGGGGGGGGGGGCGGGAGTGGCCGGTTCCATCCCCGACACGTGATGAGAGAGTTGTGGACCAAAGATACTATGTTGTGGACAGTGTGGACGGGCGACGTTCCCGGCGGCGACGCTTCTTCAGACTGAATCAAACGGCGCTGCGAGGGAGGGAGGCGCTTCACCGACCGGCCCAACCCCGCTCATCGCGCTGCATTGTGGGGGGGGAGGGGCAGCAACGGGCGCTCCCGGGGTCGTCACGTGACGGTGCAGCCGCCGCATTAGGCGCGTGACCGTCCGACGGCCCCTCCTTCCCACAGGTTCTAGAGCAGCTCTAGTACTTTGCTCCTTCCCACCCTCATCACGTGACGGGGCTTCAACGGTCCCACGCCCTCATTCCGCTCGCCACGTGACGGGGGGGGGGGCAGCAAGGGAGGTCGCTCCGACCAATCAACACCAGTCACGTGATGGGCGGGGGAACAGCAACGGCCACTCCCTCCCACCCACACACGTCACGTGATGGGCGGGGCTGCAACGGCCGCGCCGCGAGCTGCAAGTGGCCAACGGTCACCGCTCCCGCGCGGCCGCTCACCGACGTCATTGAGTGTGAAGAAGCGTCGCCGCCGGTAACTAACGTGGCGCCTCCATCTGCCCCCTCACTCACTCACTCACACTGTCCACAACTCTACCCTCTCTCAACATGGCCGCTCCTTCACGTCACCAAACACCCGCCCTTATTTATTACAGAAACATATAAAACCCTTCAGGGGATTGGACAGGCGAGATACAGGAAAATGTTCCATAAAGCCAGTGTTCGGGGAGAGTCCAGAACCAGTGGTCACACAGTTGAATGATAAGGGGTTTGTCCATTTAGGATTGATATTGAGGAAAAACGTTTTTACCCAGAGAGTTGTGAATCTGTGGAATTCTCTGCCACAGAAGGAAGTGGAGGCCAATTCACTGGATGTTTTCAAGAGAGAATTAGTTAAGGAAATCAAGGGATACGAGGAGAAAGCAGGAACAGGGCACTGATTATGGATGATCAACCATGATCACATTGAATGGCGGTGCTGGCTTGAAGGGCCGAATGGCCTAGTCCTGCACCTATTTTTCTATGTTTCTCCCCTCAATATGGTATTTATCCTACCATGAGACATGAGATATCAATGTCATCGCATTATAACCATCTAAGCACCTCAGCAGCTCATTGTCACTGCGTTCGTATCCTGGAGTCCCCATCCTGCATCAATTACCCAGAGAACAGCAGATAATTTTATGGGAGATCAGCATCTCATAGAGTGATACAGTGTGGAAACAGGTCCTTCAGCCCAACTTGTCCACAACGGCCAACATGCCCCATCTACACTAGTCCCACGTGCCAGCACTTGGTCCATATCCCTCCAAACCTAATTATTTTTTAAAGATTGGGATAGTCCCTGCCTTAACTAACTCCTCTGGCAGCTTGTTCCATACACCCACCACCCTTTATGTGAAAAGGTTAAACCTCAGAATTCCTATTAAATCATTTCCCCTTCACATTGAACCTATGTCCTCCAGTCCTCAATTCACCATCTCTGGGCAAGAGACTCTATGCATCTATCCAATCTATTCCTCTCATGATTTGATACATCTCTATAAGTTTTATCCTTAAAAATATCAATTGACTTGGCCTACACAGCCTTCTGTGGAAATGAATTCCACAGATTCACGATCCTCTGACTAAAGAAATTACTCTCCTAAAGGAACGTCCTTTAATTCTAACGCTCTGCCATCTGGTCCTAGACTCTTCCACCAATGGAAACATTCTCTCCACATCCACTCTATCCAGGCCTTTCTCTATTTAGTAAGCAAGATACAACATGTCTGAGCGGATACCCAAGCTTCCAGTGCGGGCTCTGAGGATCGAGGTAAACGGGAGTGAGGACACTGACCTCTCCAGGACCGATGGCGATCCGAACAGGGACCAACAGCAGCAGGAAACCAGGACCGTTACCGGAGGAGGCCCAGAACAGAAAGGTCAGTATGAAAATGGGAAGGTGAGTTAAAATGTTCAGCGATCGGGAGATACTGATCTTTCCGTCCTGGTCCTCCACTGTCACAGTTAGGCCAAATGCAAATTGAAGGAACAGCACCTCATATTTCACTTTGGCAGCTAGCGGTATGAACGTTAAATTCTCTCACTTCAAGTAGCCCTTGCATTCCCTCTCTCGTCGTCCAATTCCACCCTAGTCGTTATTCTAGTTTCACTATCGTCCTGATGAGTTTCACTGTTTGTATAACTCATTATTACCTTCTCCGCAGACAACAATGGTCCATTGTGGGCTCCACCTTTTCTCGATCATCATTGCTGGAATTGATTTGTCCTTTTCATGCCTTTGTATCTTTTCATATCTCAAGTTTCCCTCTCCCTTGACTCCCAGGCTAAAGAAGGGTCTTGAGCCGAAACATCACCTATTCTCCAGAGACACTGCCTGACCAGTGGAGTTAGTCCAGCATTTTGTGTCTATCTATGGTGTAGGCCAGCACCTGCAGTTCTTTCCTAAACATAAACATCGTGACTCCAAAGAAGGGTTCTGAGCTAAAACATTACCTATCTATGTTCTCCAGAGATGCTGCCTGACCCGCTGGGTTACTACATCACTTAGTCCTTTTCTGTAGACCATCATCTGCAGTTCCTTGTTTCTGTTGCATAGATTATCAGCCATTGGATTCAACCCTGTTCCTTTGAGCTGGATCGGACTTGATTCTGGATCGGACTAGATTCTAGGCTTGTATTCACTGGAGTTTAGAAGGATGAGGGGATATCTTATAGAAACATATAAAATTATAAAAGGACTGGACAAGATATATACAGGAAAATGTTCCCAATGTTGGGCGATCCCAGAATCAGGGGTCACAGTCTTAGAATAAAGGGGAGCCCATTTAAGACTGAGGTGAGAAAAAACTTTTTCACCCAGAGAGTTGTGAACTTGTGGAATTCCCTGCAGTGGAGGCTAGAGTAGATATTATTTTCTGTATTAAATGTAACTTATATAATCTGTATTTAAAAGTAGTTTGTTAGTGTGGCCGTTCTCAGGTTACAGGCCATTTGGTCACAGACCACATGCTTTTTCGTTAGGACACATTCCCCAGCTCTTCTATAACACAAAGGGCTCAGCGTTTATGACTGACAACTGTTTATATTAGTCTAAGATAGCAAGGCGTCTCAGGATCTGTGAGCTACGTTTAATTATACTCATGTTGGGATAAGAGGAAAGATAGATGAGAAGGGACAAGTTTGGTTGGGTGAGGAGTATGTGACCTTTGCATGTTGGATTTCTTATGTTTATAAAAACTAAGGTGACTAAGGCTTTAAGAAAGAGTAGTGGGGCTGGAAATGCAACAATCCTTTGAATAATGTGGTCAGTGTGGTGGCAAAGTCATAAAGAGGCTCAAGGATGAAGTTGGAATGCCAAGCCCTAGAGATAACAAAAAAGGGGGAGGGAGTGTAAGATGGCCAAGAGACAATTATCATTACTCAAGTTAGACATTTTTATGATCCTTGCTATGCTGGAGAAATAGGAGATGTGAGTTTGTAAAGACAGAGTACATTTCTATTTTAAAGTGTGTAAAGTAAGATAATGTTAGTTTAAATATGATTTATAAAGAAGATCATCTGGGATATATATATTGTATTTTAATTAGGGAAATATGTATTGTATTTTTATTTTACATTAGATCTTTGTGTTTGGATCTGTAGTTTAAGAAGTTACATTATTTCCCAAGATGTATAGGTTTAATGGGAACAATGTCTTGTTAATATAAACTGTATCTTTTGTATTTTGAGAAGTGGGTTCTGGGAATTGTCTATTTTTCGTGAATTTCACTTTGTTGGAATGAAATCTGAACAAAGGAGTTAAACGCACATGGCAAGGGAAGGGGCCACAAGGAGTCATGTGACACCTACATCAGTTGAAAATGTGGAAATGTACTGGGAAGTGGGAGCAAGTGATTGGCTGGTAATAAGGGAATGTTAGCAAATGATTGGATATGGAAATGTAACGGGTGGGGCATGCTGATTTGAAAATGGTATAAAAAGCGATGATCCTTTGTCTTGAGGGAGCGTGGGAGAGAGCTCCACGTGATTTGATGCGTGGGGAACTAGCTCTTATTGGCAAATAAAAGTTTGAACTTCTTGAAGAATTCTCCACGTGATCTGAATTAATTTGAGCATTGAAAACCGCAAGGCCAAATCACTGGATGGATTTAAGAGAGAGTTAGATTGAGCTCTAGGGGCAAGTGAAATCAAGGGATATGGGGAGAAGGCAGGCACGGGTTATTGAATGGGGAAGATTAGCCATGATCACAATGAATGGCGGTGCTGTCTCGTAGGGCCAAATGGCCTCCTCCTGCACCTATTTTCTATGTTTCTATCATTGTAATTACCTGCCTATTTCACCATACTGTGTTTCCTCTGGAGATTACTGTAACTGACTGCACTATTTACAGCAATCTTGATCAGAATGTTCTGAGAAATCACGTGATATTTTCTCTTGCATAAAGGGACTAACAACCAGACACTGGTATTGAGGCCTGTAAACATTTTATTTCATTGTATGAAGCATTTATTTGTTTGATTAATGAACACGTACAAAATAAAGCAGGGAAAGAGATTACTTGGTTCTGGAAGAGATGTGTAGCTTCTAACTGGGGCTACACTTCATTTAGTTGTATCCTTGTGTTTTGTTTTCCCCTATTGGGCTGGAATTAGAAAAGGGAAACACAAGGATTGAGAAAGGCTAAAGAATGCAAGATGAATTAACAAAAAAAAATTGGGGGCTTCATTAACCGATTAACAAAGGTAGAAACATGCTGTCCCAGGTCAGCTGGTGGTATTGTGCCTTATTCTGGGCTCCATAAAGTGTACGGGGAAGATGTTAGTTTAGAGATACAGCATGGGAAATGGGCCCCTCGGCCCACCGACCAGCAATCCCCGCACATTAACACTATCCTACACACATTAGGGACAATTTGCATTTACATTTATACCAAGCCAATTATGCAACAAATCTGTAGGTGTGTAGGTCTTTGTGATGTTGGAGGAAACTGAAGATTTCAGAGAAAATCCACACAAGTCACGGGAGAACGTACAAACTCCGTACAGACAGCAGCCATAGCCAGGATCGAACCTGGGTCTCTAGCGCTGTAAGACAATAGTTCTACCGTTGTGCCACCAGACTGATGTGAGGGTGGGGGGGACGGGAAGCTCAGCTGGGAGACTTGCTGCCTCACACGCCAGAGATCTGTGTTCGATCCTGTCCTTGGGCACTTTGTTGAATTTGTGTTTAATTTGCACATTCTCCCTGCAAGCGTGTGGGTTTCCTCCCGCATCCCAAAGACGCATTGGCTTTGTAGGTTTAACTTGTCTCTGTAGAATTGCCAATAATGTGTAGGGAGTGGGTGAGGGAAATTGGGGTAACAGAACTTGTGTGAATGGATAGACATAAATACTGAAGAAACTCACCATCTATGGAGCGAAGGAAATGGGCGACGTTTCGGGTCGGGACCCTTCTTCAGACTGATGTGAGGGTGGGGGGGACGGGAAGAAGAAAGGAAGAGGCGGAGACAGTGGGCTGAGGGAGAGCTGGGAAGGGGAGGAGAAAGCAGGGATTACCTGAAATTGAAGAAGTCAATGTTCATACCGCTGGGGTGTAAACTGCCCATGCGAAATATGAGGTGCTGGCCATGGAAGAGGCCCAGGACAGAAAGGTCGGAATCGGAATGGGAGGGGGAGTTGAAGTGCTGAGCTACCGGGAGATCAGGTTGGTTATTGCGGACCGAGCTGAGGTGTTGGGCGAAATGATCGCCAAGCCTAGGCTTGGTATCACCGATGTAGAGCAGCTGACAACTAGAGCAGTGGATGCAATACATGAGGTTGGAGGAGGTGCAGGTGAACCACTGCCGCACCTGGAATGACAGCTTGGGTCCTTGAATGGAGTCAAGGGGGGGGGGGGGGGGGGTAAAGTGACAAGTGTAGCATTTCCTGGGGTTGCAAGGGAAAGTGCCAGGAGAGGGGATTGTTTGGGCGGGAA
Source organism: Amblyraja radiata (assembly GCF_010909765.2). Taxonomy (NCBI): domain Eukaryota; kingdom Metazoa; phylum Chordata; class Chondrichthyes; order Rajiformes; family Rajidae; genus Amblyraja; species Amblyraja radiata. The sequence continues at coordinate 17,536,876 of NC_045985.1, read as the reverse complement.
GGGACGAATTGACCAGGAAGTTACGGAGGGACCGGTCTCTGCGGAAAGCCAACAGGGGAGGAGATGGGAAGATCCCCGATTATGTGTTCGGCACGGACTAGAAGGGTCGAGATGGCCTGTTTCCGTGCTGTAATTGTTATATGGTTATATGGTTATTAAGATGTGGCCAGTGGTGGTCGACAAAAAAGCTGGAGAAAATCAGCGGGTAAGGCAGCATCTATGGAGCGAAGGAATAGACGACGTTTCGGTTCGAGACCCTTCTTCAGATTGATGTCGGGGGGGGGGAGACACACGAAAAAGAAAGGAAAAGGCGGAGACAGTAGGCTGTGGGAGAGCTGGAAATGGGAGGGGAAGGAGGGAAAAAGCAAGGACTACCTGAAATTAGAGAAGGCAATGTTTATACCGCTGGGGTGTAAACTACCCAAGCAAATATAAGGTGCTGCTCCTCCAATATGCGGTGGGCCTCACTCTGGCCATGGAGAGGGCCCAGGACAGAAAGGTCGGATTCGGAATGGGAAGGGGAGTTGAAGTGTTGAGCCACCGGGAGATCAAGTTGGTAATTGTGAACTGAGTGGAGGTGTTGTGCGAAGCAATCGCCAAGTCTGCGCTTGGTCTCACCGAGGTTAATCATACACTGAATAATCCAACCACATTTTTGTTTGGAAGTGGAAAGAAATAATAGAAATTGCATTCATTGCAATGTGTAAAAAGAGGAGATACTGTATTATAATTTTGCTGCATGCCATTGTAGTATATATTATGTCTTGATTGGTGAATATGTTAAGTTTGTGAATGCTTGATTGAGCATAATTCCAACTGGTAACTACGCACTTCGTCCGAGCACGTTATCGCACGCGTCATGCAAGCCATCTTAAATGACCACCTAAAATGTCATTTGGCAACATAAAAAGCTGCCAAGGTTGCCCGGCTAACAACAGAGAAAAATAATTAAGTGATGGCCCTGCAAGGTGTATAATATTTTTGACACTGTCATCGGCCTTTCTTACATATGCTGTCACAACGCACTGTCATCTCTAAACAACCCTTCAGTAATTTTCATTGCCCTCCATTTCAGAATAATAGTGTTTTAAGCCGATAACTCAACACTAGCACTGGCAATAAATAAATAAATAAATAAATAAATAGATAAATAAATAAATAAATAAATGGATAAATAAATAAATAAATAAATAGGTAGGTAAATGAATAGATAAATAGGTGGATAAATAAATAAATAAATAAATAGATAGATAGATGGATAAATAAATACATAAGCGCAGCTTTCCAGCCCCTAATCTGATTGTCCACGCTCAGCTGCAAATCGGTGTCAATCTGGTAGACCATCTTCCTCTAGTCGTGGGGGTGGGTGATTGGGAGGGGCCTCACAAGTGGAACAGCTTAGGGCCTCTCTTCATCTAAATCCGGCCCTGGTCTCAATTTAAGAATAAGGGGTAGCCCATTTAGGATTGAGATGAGGAAAAGCTTTTTTCATCCAGAGAGTTGTAAATCTGTTGAATTCTCTGTCACAGGAGGCCAATTCATTGGATGTTTTGAAGAGATGGAATCAAGGGATATGGGGAGAAAGCAGGAACGGGGTACTGATTTTGAAAGATCAGCCAATGATATTAAATGGCGGTGCTGGCTCGAAGGGCCGAATGGCTACTCCTGCACCTATTTTCTATGTTTCTGTTTGGCACAGCGGTAGAGTTGCTGTCTAACAGTGCTTACAGCGTCGGAGAACCGGGTTCGATCCCGACTACGGGTGCTGTCGGAGCTGCCGGAGGATGTAGTTGAGGCGGGGACTATCCAATGGTTAAGCAACATTTAGAAGGGTACATGGATAGGACAGTTTTGGAGGGATATGGACCAAACGCGGGCAGGTGGGACTAGTATAGATGGGACATGTTAGAGGTTGTGGGCAAGTTTCCACGCTGTAAAATTCTATTACTCTATGACTCGATATCGTCTGTCCATTTCCAGATGCTGCCCGTTCCTCCAGCACTTTGTGTTCTGCTCATGTATCAGGGTATCTGTACAGTGGGGGGGGGGGTGTATCCATCTGTGTGTGTGTGTTGTTGTTTTAGTGCTAAAGGCAGGGGTTCATCCTGACCACAGCACTAACAATGGACCTTTACCTCGGTGTACAGTAACTCCACAGGGGCATGATCCACAAGAGCTGCACATTTTTAGTTTAGACATACAGCGCGTAAACGGGCCCTTCGGCCCGCCAACCAGTGATCACCCTGTACACTAAGGACAATTTGCAATTTTTAATTAAGCCAATTAACCTACAAACCTGCACGACTTAGGAGTGTGGGAGGGAACCGGAGCACCCGGAGATAACCCACGCAGGTCGCAGGGAGGACGTGCAAACTCCGTACGGACAGCACCCGTAGTTGGGATCGAACCCGGGTCTGTGGCGCTGTAAAGCAGCAAAACTACCGCTGCACCAATGTGTAGTGCTGCCATTAGACCACGATCAGATAAAGCAAGTATTGAAGGCGTGTTGCGTTTTATAGCATGAAGCAGCAGAGCTTCGAGCGGTGAGGGTACACGTTATGCGTAGGAAGGAACTGCAGATGCTGGTTTAGACACAAAAAGCTGGAGTAATTCAGCGGGTCAGGCAGCATCTCTGGAGAGAAGGAATGGATGGCGTTTCGGGTCGAGACCCTTCTTCAGTACTTTGTTTCAATAGATTTCACTTTGTTTTCGAAATCCCAAAAAACCCCGCTCCAGTTAGAATACAGCCCCCTTCGGTCTCCGCGTTTGTCGCTTCGGATGCACGTTTCCTATTTAGTAACAGAAAGCGGTGGTAGCTGAGGGGGCTGCAGCACCCCAACTTTTTGGGTTAGACATGTTTCAATGTCTCAGGCTTTGGACGATGCGCTGCTGTGTTCTGAGCGACCTGGTCGTGGGTGTTGGAGAGCCGGGGTGGAGGGAGGGATGGAATCTGAAGCAGCGGCTGGCGAGTGTTTGCCGGGCTGGCGAGTCGCTCGCTGCAGCTCCGGCCATGGAGCAGCCCCAGTGCAAGAGTCCCGGGCCGTCGGAGGCTTTTGTGCCGCTGCTGTGAGAGTCTCTGGGTCGAATTCGCCCTGGTGACCGGCATGGACCAGGTTGCAGCTCGGTGCATCCTGGAGGACAACCAGTGCTGCTGGAAGTAGGTACCAAACACTGGGTAGAAGCGGTGGAAGATAGTGGCCTTCAAATGGGGGTGGTTGCAGAAAGCATCCTGCTTGCCTGCTAGATTTTCACTTACTGTAACTGCAGGAAACATGTTCCCGATGTTGGGGGAGTCCAGAACCAGGGGTCACAGTTTAAGAGTAAGGGGTCGGCCATTTAGGACTGAGATGAGGACAAACTTTCTTCACCCAGAGAGTTGTGAATCTGTGAAATTCTCTGTCACGGAAGGCAGTGGAGGCCAATTCACTGGATGTTTTCAAGAGAGAGTTACATTTAGCTCTTGGGGCTTGCAAAATCAAGGGATATGGGGAAAAGCAGGCAAGGGGCACTAATTTTATATGAACAACCATGATCATATTGAATGGCAGTGCTGACGCGAAGGGTCTAATGGCCTATTCCTGCACCTATTTTCTATGTTTCTTTGCTTGAGTATATGGCAATAAAACTCATGCATGGTGGAGATATAATATAGTCATAGAGTGATAAAGTGTGAAAACAGGCCCTTCGGTGGTACTTGCCCACACCCACCAACATGTCCCAGCTACGATATCTGCTTTTGGTTCATATCCCTCCAGACCTGTCCTATCCATGTTTCAGTCTAACTGTTTCTAAAATGTTGGGATTGTCCCTGCCTCAACTATCTCCTTTGGCAGCTTGTTCCATACACTCACCACCCTTTGTGTGGAAAAAGTTACCCCTCAGATTCCTATGAAATCTTTTCCCCTTCACCTTAAATCTGTCTTCTGGTCCTCGATTCAGCTACTCTGGGCAAGAGACTCAGATCGAAAGTTGTACTTTTAATAAAGTAACGTTTCCACAAACATATACCCCCTTTATTAATATAATGGTTTGATGATTCCAAATTCAAATCAAAATGAAATATACATCAAAAGGAGAACACATACTTTCAAAATACTCTGATTTTTTCCCGGAGCAAAACATAATTTGCATGACTTTGCAAAATGAAGAAATGTTATGATTATTTCTTGTCCCTTTTTCCAAATACAAACAAATAAAAAAGCACTTGAAATTATAACACATGTAAAAGTTTTTTGTCAAATTGTCTGTTCAGTGGAAGGCACTGGCATAGATCGGAAGGGGGGATGGGGGAGGCTAGGGGGATGGGGGGGATGTGGGGGTCCATTTTGAGGTGAGGGATGGCCTGTATTATTATCGCCCGGTTTTTGGAGGTCAAGCAATAACAATAATAATAATCACCTGCTCCTATCTCTCATGTAGGCCCTACATTATCTTAAAAATACTTCAAACAAAAAACATTGAAACCATACATTTTAATACATCAAATTTCAAAAAGTCCCCACTGTGGGAAGGGGACGCTCCATTCCCTCGTCGGGTACCCCCAAGGCCAATGATCAGTGATGCTCAGCCCCCCCCCCCCCCCTTTCAAAAACGCTCCGTGGCCCCTGATAATGAGTGGATACATTTCCTTCCTATTCCAAGTTCTTCTCCAGCCCAGAAGAGATGACCTTAAATAAAACACAAAGTGCTGGAATAACTCAGCAGGTCAGGCAGCTGGTCTGGAGGACATGGATAGACTACGTTTCGGGTCACCATCCTTCTTTGGATGTTGCCTGATCCGCTGAGTTACTACATCACATTGTGTTTTGCTCATGATTCCGGCATCTGTTGTTTCTTTTTTTCTACAGAGATATCCTTAATTGTAGCACGGTGCAGGAGCTCCCTGTCTCTGCTACAGAGAGCAGCATCTGTTCCCTCGATCATGCCACCCTCTGTGGCTACTGCATTACTCTTTTCGCCCTGTACTTGAATGGTCGCATGTGTCATGGACAGTGTGCACATAATGTTGCCCTCGCCCTTATCCAAACATGAGTAAGAACCGGGTACCTGAGGGACGAGTATTCTCCAACGACCCTCTGCATCTCTCCACCAGCTTCTTTATCTGTCGTATTAGTTAAAACAAATGTAGGTCCCTTGCAGTCAGAAACAGGTGAATTAATCATGGGGAACAAGGACATGGCCTACTCCTGCACTTATTTTCTAGGTTTCTATGTTTCTATATACCGTCCTGTTCCCCCATTGACCCTTTGCCCTTCTTTGAATCATATTATCCCTGTTTTCAACCACCTATTTCACAACTCTGTTTCTTCTGGAGATTGTTATCACTGACTGCTCAATTTACAACTATTTTCACCATAATTTTCATTTAATGTATTATTTCAGAGAAATCACATGATTTATTTTGCTGGTGGAGAGGAATCAACAACCAGACACTGGTATTGAGGGCGTCAAGCATTTTATTTCATTTTATGAATCATTTATTATTTGATTACTGCACAACTACAAAGTAAAGCAGGGGAAGAGATTACTTGGTTCTGGAAGAAATGTGTAGTTCGGGTCTGCATTTCATCTTCTGTTTCCCTCTTTTGACTCCTTCGGGCACCTCTCCCATTGCCCCACTGTGTCACCTCTCCCATTGCCCCATTGTGTCACCTCTCCCATTGCCCCACTGTGTCACCTCTCCCATTGCCCCACTGTGTCACCTCTCCCATTGCCCCACTGTGTCACCTCTCCCATTGCCCCACTCTGTCACCTCTCCCATTGCCCCACTCTGTCACCTCTCCCATTGCCCCACTGTGTCACCTCTCCCATTGCCCCACTCTGTCACCTCTCCCATTGCCCCACTCTGTCACCTCTCCCATTGCCCCACTGTGCCATCTCTCCCATTGTCCCATTCTCTGTCACCTCTCCCATTGCCCCACTCTCTGTTGCCCCTCCCATTGCCCCACTTCATGTTGCCTCTCTCCTCCTCTGTTTGCGTCACCACATCCCTGTCTCTCTCAATCACCTCTACCCCCCCCCCCGTGATCTCTCTACCACTTTCTCTGCTCCTCTCCATTACCTTTCTCTCTTTTTTTTACTCTGCTCACTTCTTTTCATCACCAGCGCTTTCCTCTCTCCCTGGTGGCTCTGCCTCCTTCCTGTCACCTCTCATCCTCTCGTTGTCTCTCTCCATCGTCTTTCCTCCTCACCAACACTTCCCTCTCTCCCTGATGTTTCTCCCATTCCCTGACACATGTGGTTCTGACGTCTCTTTCTCTCTGACTCCTTTCCCTCTATTCCTGTCTAATATCCTCTGCTGTAGAGTCGCTTACCCTTCTTCATTTCACCATCAACTTTTTCTCCTTCTGCTGTCACTCTTTCTGTCTCCATTTCCTCATCATCTTTCCCTTAGTGGTATTCCTGATGGATACACTTACTTTGTTCTGTCTCCCAGTTGTCAGATATCCGAATCAATACTCAATAGGGTGTGTTGATTTGTAGCTTCTGATGAGCCTACTCATTTGTCCCAGAACAAGAACCTAACTTCCCAACGAATCATCAAAGTTTGCATACAAGGTTCATTAATCAAACCCAGCGTATCTATAATTGTTAATTAAAAAAATAGCATTATTAGCATTAAGCCATATATTCATTACAATGCAATGTCTACCAGGTATACATTCTTGAATATGCAGTAGCATCAACGTTAGATCAATGGTCCATTGAAAAATTGCACATAACTTTTGAAAGGATAATGAGTCGAACAATAACTGCTGGAGTAACTCAGCAGGTCAAACAGCATCTCAGTGGGACATGTCTTCCGGAGATGCTACTTGAACAGCTGGATTACCCCGGCACTTTGTTCTTTAAAAAAATTATCCTATTGATTTTGGAAAAGACATTTTTCCTATTGCTTTTGGAAGATAAAAGTTGTCAAGGAATGAAGAAAAAGGAGAATATGGAATAAAAAATAAGTATCGGACGTAACAAGTAAAAAATGCTTATTAAGCAAATGAGGGCACAACGTATCACTGCAGACATGATTAAGAATAAGACCAAAGCATTTTAAATGTATCCAGCAAATGCATAGGACCCATTGGAACCATAGGATGTGGATGAAATCTGAAATGAATAATTCTCCTCTGTATTCACGGAAGGGAACGACATTGCAGTCGGTGAACCTTAAAACATGTTATCATTAAGAAGGAAATATTAGATAACTTGGAAGGATTTAAGATGGATATACCCAAGGCTGCTATGAGAGGAAGGGGATGTGATTGCTTTGAGCCTTGCAAGGATTCCTGCTGTTGTCTCTGAGTAAAGTACATGAAGGCTGAAGAGCGGAAATGTGGTCTCTTTATTCAAGGAGGGCAGTGGGAATAAACCAGGTAATTACAGCTCCAAATCTACTATCAGTCATAGAGGAGAAGAAAAGCTGTGGAACAGGGTTGATGTGCACTTGCACAGACAGAAGAACTTTGTTAAGAAGAGATCCTACTTGATCAATCTGATTATTTGTTTGAAGAGGCAATAGAATGTATTGACGAGGGCATTGAGGGTAATGTGGTCTTTGACAGGGCATATAAGGGAAACTTGTCACGGAGGGTCGAGCTTTTGGGATCTAGAAGAAATTGGATCCATAATGGGCTTGTTAATAGGATTCAGAGCGTGATGTGGAGGATTTATGATCCGACAACCATGACAAATGTTGTGTCAGAGAGGCTGGTGATTGGGCCTGACAGTTGAAAAGAAGAATGATTTTTTATCTCAACACAGAAGTCTGATTAGTAAGTTTGAAGATGACATGTAAATTGATGTCAGTCATGAGCAGTCTATTCTGAGACTACTTGATATATTGTTCATTTCTGTGAAATGGACAGAGGGATGGCAGGTGGGAGTCACTGCCGATATGAGATATGATTTGGGAGGACAAACAAGGCCGGGACTTGCAAAATGTATGAAGTGCCATCGGGACTAGGAGGAACTCCATTCCGATATGCAGGACTTGCAGGCTAGGCATGTGCCACAGCAGGGCAGGAAGGAGTCAATGTGGTGACTCAGTCCCATTACCAGCTGGGACACAGAAACTCTGCCTCAGTTGCTGGCGAATCGATGAACAGGATGTGCATTAGGCAGCGGGGAAAGTAAGCTCGTACCCTGTCCCTGAGTTCAAGAGGGACTCTGAGCCTGTTCACAAGGGGGCTCAGATGTCCTTCCCCATCCTCCCTCGTTACACTATACCTGAATTTCACCGATGCTTTTATCCCCGGTCTCGAAGGTAGAACAAGACATCGGTAATATAATAAACATGGAACCGGAAGCTCACATCAAGGTGAAGGTCAAGCTGGAGAACGGGTCTGGTGCAATCTGGGATAGTCACAGCACGGCAGAAGGCCATTCAGTCCATCGTGTCTATGGAAGGCAGTCTAGCTCGCCCAACTAATATTTGCCTTAAACCAGTTCCACATCTCGCAGTAAACACCGCCTTGTAATCTGAATCTCATTCCAATTACAGCGATACTGAGCAGCTATCTCCCAGCTCTAGTTCCCAGATGTCTGGTGCCCTGTGGGCCCTCTTGCAGATGGTTTTGTGTGCAGGTGGGGGTATTTGGTTGGCTTTGGCCTGAGGCTCCTTCTTCATGGAGAAGGTCCATCATCCATCGGGTGATGGGGTCCAGGACATGGAAGGTACTGATCCCTGAGTGGTGAGCACACGGAGAGTGAAGGACGTTGTTCTCTGATGTGATGCTCCATTTCATTTGGTCCTTCTCAGGCTCTTGATGAGCCCCACTTCTCAACATGCCTGTGAGCTGGAGGAGTTCCTGTGTGTGTGTCGCTGTCTCAGTGGCGATAGAGGTCGAGTCCTGCTGAGTTTGACGCGCACTCTGTATCTTGTCCTGAGGCTGGGGGGGGTAGAACAGTTTCCATGACATTGTCTATGACTACTTTACCCCCCATCAGCCCGTGACTCGGACTCTGGCGATGACCAGGGAGAGACACAGAGCTGACAGAAAGCTTCCCCTCCTCCGAAGCTCGTGGGAAATGTGCCGTCTGACCTCACGGACAGAGTGGGGTTTGGGGAAGAAGGTTATGATCTAGTGCAGGGGGCAGCCCATCTAGTGAAGAATTGGGCGCCGGGATTTAGGTGAGCTCTCCGCACGAGAACATGGACATGGAACAGGAAGAGTTGTGGATAGGTTCTTCAGGCTCTCATGAGGTACTGATGTGGTACTTGGCCAAGTAGCAGGGTGAAGGGAGTGGCAGCTAGCTGGTGATGGTGGGGCAGCATTGAAGAAGTAAGGTGTGGTGTGAAAGGCTGTGCGAAGGTGAAGCAGAAGGAGGGGGAATTAGAAGAATGGATTGTTTCAGGGTTGAGTGAAACATTTGCACCCTCTATTGGGAACAGTTGGAATTGTTATCATCTACTGTTTGAATGTGAACAAATTTTTCACAATAGAAAATATTCCAGTGTTTTTTCCAGCACTTTTCCCAACCATTGGGCCTTCCTTCAACCCCCCTGGTAACAGATTCTCATTATTTGCTACCTTCTGTATTAACTCTGCCTGTTCCTTTACTTTCCCCAGTGTCTGAATTCGCTCCATGAACCCGGGCTTCGCCTCTTCTTTCTCAGACTGAATCATGAGGTCAATGTAAGCTGGGGTGGATAATGGGTTTGGCCTCAAAGCTATTTCTTCAAGTCGTCTAATGCTGCCAGATAATTGATCAATCAGCGCCAGAACTGCGCACTCCACGTCAGCAAACTCCTGCTTAAGTGATTCCATTACATTCTGCTGGGTCATCTTCGCACCATAGGCCTTCTCGTACTTTTCTTTCAGCTCACTGTATGTCCTCTTCTCCTTTTTTGTTACATAATCAAACTTGTACTTTTGGTTGAAGTGAACATTCCAGATGCACTTTTGTGGACAGATCCTACAGTTCCCTTGTCGGTCCATTGCATTACATTTACGTTTATCATTATCATTAGGAATGATGCAGGGAAAGTGGCAGGTAAAGAAACATTTCTGACAGTTGGTTATATAATTACCAGTCCCACTAATATCCTCCTTTACTGGATGTGTAACTTCAATCTCATAGTCAAAATTTTTATTTGCATCCAGCTCGGTTTGGTGTTGGTTCAGAGCTTGTTGCGTTTTCCTGAGTTCTTCCAGTTTGGTGAGACCAACTCGGATCTGCGTCTGCAATCCCACCACTGCAATTTCCAGCTGCTTACGTTCCTTCAGAACCTCTCTGGTTAAACTCAAACTTTTGGTTTCCATTGTGGTCAGAGCTGTGAAGAATTTCTTCATACTGTTTGCTCCCATCTTCCAAAACATTGCATCAAAGTTATCATCGTTCTCTCCCCCTGAGATTGGACGCTGGGCAAAAATGGCTGAATTGTTAAACTTGAAGTGTACTGGCAGACCCGTACACTTGTCTTTGGGACACGGCACCTCAGCTAATTTCAGGGCACCCAGGATGGGGGGAGGCTGTCCGTCTGCGAACGTCACCAGGATCTGAATGTTTTCTGCAATATCTTTGCCAAAAATAGCAAGAATCGAATCAAAGACATATTTCTGTGCATGAGTCAGGCGAGCCAGGGAGGCTTGAGCAACAAAACACATGGCGTCAATCTGATCAACACCCTGCGGGGAAGTGAAGAATTCACGGATTTGCTCAGTGATCTGTTGATCCCGGCTGATGCCCCTGGTGTCACCGAATCCTGGTGTGTCAATGATCGTCAGAGAGTAATCGATGTTAAATCCTACCTGATGGTGGAGCTGGTAGGCAGTGATGGAGGATGTCTGACTCTCAGCCTGGGATTTTCCTGTCTCTTCCGCTATTAACTTGTATCTGAAGTTGTCTCCCCATTCCACGCCCAAGATGTAGTTGATCATCCCATTGATGAGGGTTGTCTTTCCTGAGCCAGTTGCTCCCAGAACCATAATTGTCTTCATTGTGTATTTTGAGGTGGGTTTTCCGAAGGAGCATTTCACAAGCTGTTTGAATTTATCAGCTACCTGCTCCTGTAGTTTGAGCTTGTAAATGGAAGGGTTTCCTTGGGATATTAATTGTGTGTCACTGCATTGTTTCCGGGCTATTGTGATTGGTGTGTTTCCTATTTTTATTGAAACCTCCTCACTTGCTTCACCTGTTTCACCACAGTCAGCAGACACGGGGACTCGATAGATGGTTGTGGAGTGCAGTGTTGGGCTGGATGAACAATCCTGGAAGACTGGTTTACCAGGTGGACTTGCTGGCCGGGTGATGCCCCTGTAGCTCTCACTAACCTTGCTGACCCCTACCTTGGTCACTGCTCTGTATCGGAAGTGATACTCCTGGTGTGGCTCTAACCCAGGTATTGTGAAGGAGTGGCATTGATCAGGTGTATCCAGAATTATCCATTCCTCCTGCTGACTACCTCGGTACTCTACCTTGTAGCCCACAATCTCACTGGCACCAAATGTTGGAGGCTGTAACTGCAGAGTCACACTGTCATCTGTTGTTCTACTAGATGTAGGTATCTCGGGCTGTGACGGAGGAACAAAGCACTGGTTCTCCAGACATCCTCCATCATACAGGTAAATTGAGGCTCCTATGTTGCTGTCATCCCTCACAGATCCAACAGCAAATTTTATTTTCCCATCTGCTATATTGGCGGTGGCAAATTCCAGGAATGATTCTGATAGCTCCCTCATCTGCTGGGACACAGATGGCAAGTTAAACCAGGAGTCACTTTGTCGTTTTGTACAGGCTCCATCAATAGGAGGTTGTGTCTCCATTTTCTGAGCTGTGGGAGATTGGAGGTAGTTGTTTGCCTCTGACAGGTAAAGATCCTCCTGATGCAGTGTTGTGAATGTGAAGCAGACCACGTAGTCTGTTGCTGGACCCATCAACACTTTATGCAACTCTCTCCTTGATTTCATAACAGGTATGTCTTTCATTATCCTGAGGCAACGTCCCACAGCCATCATCTCGCATTCCTTGTCATCCAGCCATGTGGTCAGTGCTTGGTGTTTAAATGGTGACTGCTCCCTGTTCTTCAGTATGTCCGTCAGCAACCCTTCCTCCTTCCCACCGCCCCGAATGGACGGCAAAACTCTGGCTAAGGTCCCTTGGAAAACCAGTTTGTACTCCGGACACATCTCTCGGAATTGAAGTATCCTGTCCCCGATCTCGGGAAACTGAACTGCGACACTGTCTTTCATCAGGTCATTGCACCTCATCATGGCCTCATTGAGCTGTTCTAGGACACACTGGCAGCGATTGACCAGTCGCACGCTGATCTCCCTCACCATCTGGGCAGCTTTGGTGTCGAGTTTATTGAGAGGATAGAGCCAGACTCTGATGGGCACTGAATGCTCTCCATCTGGACCCAGGAGTTTTGGAAGTGTTGCGTAGATATTGATGGCGTCTTTGAAGGTGGTGGGATTGTTCTTCAGTGAGAAATCCCCATAAAAGGTGCAGCTAAATTTCTCGGCATGAGACTTTTGTTCTTCTGTCATTTCTAGGGAGGCCTCTCCCTTGATCGCATTCTGAGGAAGAAGTTTAATCATCGCCTCCATGTTGCCCTGAATATTCTGTATGTTCTCTGCTGAAGAAGCCATTCGATCAAACACAAAGAAGGCCTGGGCCCCATACAGCACTGCCGTAATAACATGGGTGGCTGAGCCCTCATCAAACACACTCGGGTAGGTAATATTCTGTCTCCCTAAGTGACTCATCGTCAGTTGTTCAAACCTGGTTGTTACTTTGTACTGAAGGGTAACTCGTGCTTGTTGCTCTGATTCCTTCGTGTCTCTGAGATATTTTGCCGACCCTTTCACCTCTACTAACCCACCCAGGAAACTCGCTTTCAGTGACGCTGACACATCGAGGGCATTGGCTTTCTTCTCCATGGAGTCTGACGCAATGATGTGAAACTCAGTGCTGGGCTGGTCACGACGATCAAGGTTGCTCTGCAGTGTCTGCAAGTCCCACAGGGTGATGCCTACAGGATAAATCAGCGATCAAAACTGTTAATATTGTTAAAATTACTCAAAGTGAATAATATTCCTTCAGTAGATTCAATCTCTGTACAGGATGTGTCTTGGGCTGAAAGTAAAACACTCTACACTCACTGGACTGATCACATGAGCAATAGGTGCAATATGGTGGCACAGCGGTAGCGTTGTTGCCTTACAGCGCTTACACCGCCAGAGACCTGGGTTCGATCCTGACTACGGGTGCTGTCTGTGCAGAGTTTGTACGTTCTCCCCGTGAACCCGTGTGTTTTCACTGAGATCTTCGGTTTCCTCCCGCACACCAAAGGCGTACAGGTTTGTAGATTGATTGGCTTGGTATAAATGTAACATTGTCCCAAGTGTGGGTTGGATAGTGTTAATGTGCGGGGATCGTTGGTCGGTGCTGACTCGGTGGGCCAAAGGGCCTGTTTCTGTGCTGTATCTCTAAACTAAACAAAAAACACATTGAGTGCTACAGCGGGTCAGGAGGCAATTCTGGCAATTCGGTGATTTGGATCATCTTCAAATATTCTTCAAATATCCATGTTTAGTTTGGAGATATGGCGTGAAACAGGCCCTTCGGCCCACCGGGCCCATGACAACCAGCGATCCCCGCATACTAACACTATCCTGCACACACTAGGAACAATTTATAATTTTACTAAGCCAAATAACCTACAAAACTGTACGTCCTTGGAGTGTGGGAGGTAAACCGGAGATCCCGGAGAAAATTCATGCAGGTCACGGGAAGAAAGTACAAACTCCGTACAGACAGCATCCGTAGTCAAGATCGAACCTGGGTCTCTGGTGCTGTAAGGCAGCAACTCTATCTCTGTGCCACCGTGCCGCTCAATATTCAATCCACTGTATAAACTGGACTATAACTGACAAAGTTGTGGTCACCATTGTGAGATTGGTGACCTGAACTTATGGCCCTGCATTGACCACCACTATATCATAGAGTGATACAGCATGTAAAGGGCCTGTACCACTTAAGTGACCTTTACAGGCGACTGCCGGCACCCGTGATAGGTCGCCGAAAATTTCAACTTGTTAAAAATTCAGTAGCGACCAGAAAGATGCTATGACTCTTTGGAGACCTCCCACGACCATACAGTATTGTCATGAGATGTCTCCTATGGTCATGAGAGGTCACCCGTGACATGTCGCCAGGGGTCGCCTGTATGGTCGTGAGAGGTCACCCGTGACATGTCGCCAGGGGTCGCCTGTATGGTCGTGAGAGGTCTCCAGAGAGTCGTAGTGTCTTTCTGGTCGCCGCTGAATTCTCAACATGTTGAAAATTTCTGCGACCTATCACGGGTGCCTGTAAAGGTCACGTAAGTGGGACAGGCCCTTTAAGAGGCCTGACTTGCCCACACTGACAAACATGTCCCAGCTACACTGATCCCACCTGCCTGCCATACCCTTCTAAACCTGTCCTATCCATGTACCCATTTAACTGTTTCTTAACCATTGGGATGATCCCAGCCTCAACTACCTCCTCTGGCAGCTTGTTCCATACATCCACCACCCATTGTGTGAAAAAGTTACTCCTCAGATTCCTATTAAATCTTTTCACCTTAAACCCATGTCCTCTTGTCCTTGATTCCCCTACTCTGGGCAAGTGACTCTGTGCATCTACCCAATCTAGTCCTCTCATGATTTTACACACCTGTATAAGATCACCCCCCCATACCAACCCATACCAGAGGGCATTTGACAAAATCCCTCATGTTGAAATTCATTGAGTGGAAGGTAGATGTGAATCCTACCACAACCAGAGAGTAGTCCTGAACCACTATCTACCTCGTTGGTGACCCATGGACTACCCTTGATCGGACTTTGCTGGCTTTACCTTGCACTATATGTTATTCCCTTATCATGTCTTTCGTTTCACCTACTCTGGGCTCATGTGACTTCATGATTTGTGTTAAGACATTCCAGTACCTGGGATCAGAGCATCTGATCGGCAGTCGTACAGCATTCCCAACTGGAAAGGCCGGCCCAGAGTGGCCAGTTGCAAGAACTCACTCATCACTGAACCGGAAGTGGACAGTAAACAAAATCCAGTGATCTGAAACAGAACGAGGAATAAAATATGAAGATGAATCCACTCGACGTACGGCTTTTTGAAGATGTGACCAAAAAGGTTTAGTTTAGAGATACAGTGCGGAAACAGGCCCTTCAGCCCACCGAGTCCGTGCCGACCACGATCCCCAAAAACTAACACTATCCTACACACGCTCGGGACAATTTACATTTATACCAAGACAATTCACCTATAAACCTGTACATCTTTGGAGTGTGGGAGGAAACTGAAGATCTCGGAGAAAACCCACGCATGTTACAGGGAGAACGTACAAACTCCGTACAGACAGCACCCGTGGTCAGGATCTAACCCGGGTCTCTGGCGCTGTGAGGCAGCAACTCTACCGCTGCGCCAGTGTTTATGTAGAGAGATGTTAACTATTGCACTGAGAATCACAGTATGATTTTCATGTGGATGAAGGCCATTCTGCCCATTGAGTCCCTACTAGCTCTGGGTAAGAACAATCCATCTGGTCCCACATTCCCGCCTTGAAAATTCTTTCCTTTCAGGAAAGAAATTTCAGACAGACATCCGATGGGGAATGTTGCCGACTGGCCCGCTCCACACTGCAGGAGTACATGCTGAGGGATGCACTGAAGCTTGGTGCAGCCAACGCCAAGGCTCCATGGGGGAGGACCACTGTCTAGGGTCCTTCCACTGCTGGACATTGGGGGGCAGGGTTCGGTGTAGATTCCCCTCAAACAAGTGAAGGGAAACAAGGTGAAGATCATAAGTGATAGGAGTAGAATTAGGCCATTTGGCCCATCAAGTATATTCCGCCATTCATTCATGTCTCCCTAATAACCCCATTCTCCTGCCTTCCTATAACTTTTGATACCTTTGTAGTAATCAAGAATCTTTCTCTACCTTAAATATATCCACTGACTTTGCCTCCAGAGCCTTCTGTGGCAAAGAATTCCACCGATTCACCACCCTCTGATGAACGAAATACCACCTGATCTCCTTCCCAAAAGAGGTCCTTGGAATCTGAGGGGTATCCTTTTCACGCAGAGGGTGGTGGGTGCATAGAACAAGTGGCTAGAAGAGGTAGTTGAGGCAGAGATCCCAACTGTTTCTTAACAAACAGGTACATGGATAGGACGGGTTTGGAGAGATATGCACCATTCTTGACGTCTTGAGTTTAGAAGAATGAGGGGGGACCTCATTGAAACGTACAGAATAATGAATGGCTTGGTAAGAGTGGATTTGGAGAGGATGTTTCCACTAGTGTGAGAGTCTAGGACTAGAGGTCATAGCCTCAGGATTAAAGGACATTCCTTTAGGAAGGAGATGAGAAGCCCTCTCACCCGTATCCACCTATCACTTGCCAGTCTTTGACTCATCCCCACCTCTCTTCCAGTTTCCCTTCAGGACAAGGAATTTCTTTAGTCAGAGGGTTGTGAATCTGTGGAGTTCTTTGCCGTAGAAGGCCGTGGAGGCCAAGTCAATGGATATTTTTAAGGCAGAGATAGATAGATTCTTGGTTAATACAGGTGTCAGGAGTTATGGGGAGAAGTCTGGAGAATGGTGCACCTATCATAGAAGCATAGAAATTAGGTGCAGGAGTAGGCAATTCGAGCCTGCACAGCCATTCAATATGATCATGGCTGATCATCCAACTCAGTATCCCACACCTGCCTTCTCTCCATACCCCCTGATCCCCCTAGCCACAAGGGCCACATCTAACTCCCTCTTAAATATAGCCAATGAACTGGCCTCAACTACCTTCTGTGGCAGAGGATTCCAGAGATTCACTACTCTGTGTGAAAAATGTTTTTCTCATCTCGGTCCAAAAAGACTTCCCCCTTATCCTTAAACTGTGACCCCTTGTTCTGGACTTCCCCAACATCGGGGACAATCTTCCTGCATCTAGCCTGTCCAACCCCTTAAGAATTTTGTAAGTTTCTATAAGATACCCCATCAATTTTCTAAATTCTAGCGAGTACAAGCCAAGTTTATCCAGTCTTTCTTCATATGAAAGTCCTGACATCCCAGGAATCAGTCTGGTGAACCTTCTCTGTACTCCCTCCATGGCAAGAATGTCTTCCCTCAGATTAGGAGACCAAAACTGTATGCAATACTCCAGGTGTGGTCTCACCAAGACCCTGTACAACTGAAGTAGAACCTCCCTGCTCCTATACTCAAATCCTTTTGCTATGAATGCTAACATACCATTCGCTTTCTTCACTGCCTGCTGCACCTGCATGCCTACTTTCAATGACTGGTGTACCATGACACCCAGGTCTCGTTGCATCTCCCCTTTTCCTAATCGGCCACCATTCAGATAATAGTCTACTTTCCTGTTTCTGCCACCGAAGTGGATAAACTCACATTTATCCACATTATACTGCATCTGCCATGCATTTGCCCACTCACCCAGCCTATCCACTCACCTTGCAGCCTCCTAGCATCCTCCTCACAGCTAACACTGCCCCCCAGCTCCGTGTCATCCGCAAACTTGGAGATGCTGCATTCAATTCCCTCGTCCAAATCATTAATATATATTGTAAATAGCTGGGGTCCCAGCACCAAGCCTTGCGGTACCCCACTAGTCACTGCCTGCCATTCTGAAAAGGACAGGTTTACTCCTACTCTTTGCTTCCTGTCTGCCAGCCAGTTCTCTATCCACATCAATACTGAACCCCCAATACCGTGTGCTTTAAGTTTGTATACTAATCTCTTATGTGGGACCTTGTCGAAAGCCTTCTGAAAGTCCAGATATAGTACATCCACTGGTTCTCCCTTATGCACTCTACTAGTTACATCCTCGAAAAAATTCTATAAGATTCGTCAGACATGATTTACCTTTCATAAATCCATGCTGACTTTGTCCAATGATTTCACCACTTTCCAAATGTGCTGCTATTCCATCTTTAATAACTGACTAGCTGTTTTCTCCCTCCCTCCCTTTTTAAAAAGTGGGGTTACATTAGCTACCCTCCAATCCTCAGGAACTAGTCCAGAATCTAAAGAGTTTTGAAAAATTATCACTAATGCATCCTCTATTTCTGGGGCTACTTCCTTACGTATTCTGGGATGCAGCCTATCTGGCCCTGGGGATTTATCGGCCTTTAATCCATTCAATTTACCTAACACCACTTTCCGACTAACCTGGATTTCACTCAGTTCCATCTCATTTGACCCCCGATCCCCTGCTATTTCCGGCAGATTATTTATGTCCAACTTTGTGAAGACAGAACCAAAGTAGTTATTCAATTGGTCTGCCATGTCCTTGTTCCCCATGATCAATTCACCTGTTTTTGACTGCAAAGGACCTACATTTGTTTTAACTAATCTTTTTCTCTTCACATATCTATAAAAACTTTTGCAGTCAGTTTTTATGTTCCCTGCCAGTTTTCTTTCATAATCTATTTTCCCTTTCCTAATTAATCCCTTTGTCCTCCTCTGCTGGACTCTGAATTTCTTCCAGTCCTCTGGTAGGCCGCTTTTTTTGGCTAATTTATATGCTTCATCTTTTGTTTTGATACTATCCCTGATTTGCCTTGTTATCCACAGATGCACTACCTTCCCTGATTTATTCTTTTGCCGAACTGGGATTTTTGTAGTTGATCCATGCAGTCTTTAATCGCTTATGACCAAAAGCAGGCAGGTGGGACTAGTGTAGCTGGGGCATGTTGTCTGGTGTGGGCAGGTTGGGATGTAGGGCCTGTTTCCACACTGTCTCACTCTATGACTAAACAAAGCAAGTGGCCCACAAGTGTGGCAAAGGTCTGAAGAATGGTCTAGTTCCAAAACTGTCACCTATTCCTTATGAAACATATTCCTCCTGAATATGAAACAGCACCTCATATTTTGCTTGGGCAGCTTACACCCCAGCGGTATGCACATTGACTTCCTGAACTTCAAGTAACTCTTCCTTTCCCTCTTTCTCCATCCCTCCTTCTTCCCAGTTTACTGACCAGGCTTACATTTTTTCTCAGTTTGCTTTGCCTTCTCCCAACTAACAATGGTCTATTATACACTTCCTTATCTATGTACCTCCCACTCCCCTGACATCAGTCTGAAGAAGGTTCTCGCCCCCAAACATCACCCATTCCTTCTCTGCAGAGATGCTGCCTGACCGCTGAATTACTCCAGCTTTTTATGTCTAAACCAGCATCTGCAGTTCCTTCCTACGCACTCTCCAGAGATGCCGTCCGTCCCACTGAGTTACTCCAGCACCCTGTGTTCTTTGGTGTAAACCAGCATCTGCAGTTCCTGCCAACGCATATCATGTACCCTCACCGCTCAAAGCCCTGCTGTTTCATGCTATAAAACCCAACACGCCTTCAGTACTTGCTTTACCTGATTGTGGTCTAATGGAGACACTACACAGTGGTGCAGCGGTAGAGTTGCTGCTTTACAGCACCACACACTCGGGTTCGATCCCAACTACGGGTGCTGTCTGTACGGAGTTTACACGTTCTCCCTGCGTGGGTTTTCTCCGGGTGCTGCGGTTTCCTCCCACACTCCAAAGACGTGCGGGTTTGTAGGTTAATTGGCTTTGGTAAAAATGTCAAATTGTCCCTAGCATTTGCAGGATAATGCTAGTATATGGGGTGATCACTGGTTGGCGGGCCGAAGGGCCCGTTTCCTCTGTGTGTGTCTAAACTAAACGAAAAAATATGTCCCTGTGGAGTTACAGTACACTGAGGCAAAGGTCCATTGTTAGTGCTGTGGTCAGGATGAACCCCTGCCTTTAGCACTAAAACAACAACACACACACAGATGGAGGACAAAGGGCTTAATTAGGAAAGGAAAAATAGATTATGAAAGAAAACTGGCAGGGAACATAAAAACTGACTGCAAAAGTTTTTATAGATATGTGAAAAGAAAGAGATTAGTTAAAACAAATGTAGGTCCCTTGCAGTCAGAAACGGGTGAGTTGATCATGGGGAACAAGGATATGGCGGACCAATTGAATAACTACTTTGGTTCCGTCTTCACTAAGGAAGACATAAATAATCTGCCGGAAATAGCAGGGGACCGGGTCAAAGGAGTTGGAGGAATTGAGTGAAATCCAGGTTAGCCGGGAAGTGGTGTTGGGTAAATTAAATGGATTAAAGGCCGATAAATCCCCAGGGCCAGATAGGCTGCATCCCAGAGTACTTAAGGAAGTAGCTCCAGAAATAGTGGATGCATTAGTAATAATCTTTCAAAACTCTTTAGATTCTGGAGTAGTTCCTGAGGATTGGCGGGTAGCAAACGTAACCCCACTTTTTAAGAAGGGAGGGAGAGAGAAAACGGGGAATTACAGACCAGTTAGTCTAACATCGGTAGTGGGGAATCTGCTAGAGTCAGTTATTAAAGATGGGATAGCAGCACATTTGGAAAGTGGTGAAATCATTGGACAAAGTCAGCATGGATTTACAAAAGGTAAATCATGTCTGACGAATCTTATAGAATTTTTCGAGGATGTAACTAGTAGCGTGGATAGGGGAGAACCAGTGGATGTGGTGTATCTGGACTTCCAGAAGGCTTTCGACAAGGTCCCACATAAGAGATTAGTTTACAAACTTAAAGCACACGGCATTGGGGGTTCAGTATTGATGTGGATAGAGAACTGGCTGGCAAACAGGAAGCAAAGAGTAGGAGTAAACGGGTCCTTTTCACAATGGCAGGCAGTGACTAGTGGGGTACCGCAAGGCTCAGTGCTGGGACCCCAGCTATTTACAATATATATTAATGATCTGGATGAGGGAATTGAAGGCAATATCTCCAAGTTTGCGGATGGCCCTAAGCTGGGGGGCAGTGTTAGCTGTGAGGAGGATGCTAGGAGACTGCAAGGTGACTTGGATAGGCTGGGTGAGTGGGCAAATGTTTGGCAGATGCAGTATAATGTGGATAAATGTGAGGTTATCCATTTTGGTGGCAAAAACGGGAAAGCAGACTATTATCTAAATGGTGGCCGACTAGGAAAAGGGGAGATGCAGCGAGACCTGGGTGTCATGGTACACCAGTCATTGAAAGTGGGCATGCAGGTGCAGCAGGCAGTGAAGAAAGCGAATGGTATGTTAGCTTTCATAGCAAAAGGATTTGAGTATAGGAGCAGGGAGGTTCTACTGCAGTTGTACAGGGTCTTGGTGAGACCACACCTGGAGTATTGCGTACAGTTTTGGTCTCCAAATCTGAGGAAGGACATTATTGCCATAGAGGGAGTGCAGAGAAGGTTCACCAGACTGATTCCTGGGATGTCAGGACTGTCTTATGAAGAAAGACTGGATAGACTTGGTTTATACTCTCTAGAATTTAGGAGATTGAGAGGGGATCTTATAGAAACTTACAAAATTCTTAAGGGGTTGGACAGGCTAGATGCAGGAAGATTGCTCCCGATGTTGGGGAAGTCCAGGACAAGGGGTCACAGCTTAAGGATAAGGGGGAAATCCTTTAAAACCGAGATGAGAAGAACTTTTTTCACACAGAGAGTGGTGAATCTCTGGAACTCCCTGCCACAGAGGGTAGTCGAGGCCAGTTCATTGGCTATATTTAAGAGGGAGTTAGATGTGGCCCTTGTGGCTAAGGGGATCAGAGGGTATGGAGAGAAGGCAGGTACGGGATACTGAGTTGGATGATCAGCCATGATCATATTGAATGGCGGTGCAGGCTCGAAGGGCCGAAGGGCCTACTCCTGCACCTAATTTCTATGTTTCTATGATACACACCCCCACTGTACACATACCCTGATACATGAGCAGTATACAAAGTGCTGGAGAAACAGGCAACATCTGGAAATGGACAGACGATATTTCGGGTCATAGAGTGATAGCATTTTACAGAGTGGAAACAGGCCCTTCGGCCCAACTTGCCAACACCCGCCAACATGACATTTCGGGTCGAGACCTTTTAGCTGAAGATTCCCGCATGTTTCGTTTCTTGTCCATTTCTGGGAAACGAACCTGTATCACTCACCGATCGAAGAAGCGACCGTCTGCAGCTGTAAAGGGATTGCAGCGTTGGCGATGGGACGAATGGTCTTGCTTGGAGCTCCTCCCTGACACAGAACCTCACTGGACCGACACAACCCTGGTGCTAGGAGCTGAGATGTACCAAGACTCCTTTCAGCAAACACTAGAATTGACTCCAACGGCAGCGGCGATATCTGCAGAGAAAGGCTATTTATTCTCCAGTGATCTCCACACCGGAGATTGGAATGAATTCCGTGAAAATACACTTTAACTCTCGGTCTTAATGTGCAGAAACAATGAACAGTCGCTCACGTAGTAGGTGACCACAAACAAGGGCGGTGCTCACCAGATGCAGCAAGCTGGCTTGTAATAGGTTTCTTCAACTTTATATAACCCTTGTGTTGCCTCTCTCTCCACCCACATCCCCTCCCCCCCCCCCCCCAGTTCTCTGACTAGTGCCACTATCCTGAGTGTCACCGAGATGAGGAAAAACCTTTTCTCCCAGAGAGTTGTGAATCTGTTGAATTCTCTGCCACAGAACGCAGTATCTTTGGTGGAGGCCAATTCTCTGGATGTTTTCAAGAGAGAGTTAGAAGAAGGGTCTCAACACAGGAAAGGAAACTAGCAGATACCGCACAGTGGTTTGAGCTAACATAAAGCCACAGAGTTGAGAAATTGCAGTGAAAAACAGACAGTGGATGTTGGAACAAAATATAGATATGGATAAGTTAGATAGAACTCTTCGAGCTCTTAAAGATAGCGGAGTCAATGGATATGGAGAAGACAAGAACGGGGTACTGATTGTGGATGAACAGCCATGAATAGCGCTGCTGTCTCGAAGGGCCGAATGGCCTACTCCTGCACCTGTTGTCTATAAACAAACTGCTGGAGTAAATCTGCAGGAAGGAACTGCAGATGCAGGTTTACACCAAAGATAGACACAAACTTACCGAATAGTGAAAGGCCTGAATAGAGTGGAAGTAGAGAAGCTGTTTCGCCACTGCTGTGCCACCGTGCCACCCTCGGTAAGCAAGTGCCAACACTACCACAATTAATGACGTTGTTTGGCTCCGTAAATCTGAACCCAGCCCTTAATGTTCAATGCATGGACTGGAACCCAGTTCTGAGCACTTCATATTAACGACACCGCTCCCTCCTAGTGAAAGGCATAGCGTGGATGTGGAGAGGATATTTCCCCTGGTGGCAGAGTCTAGGACTAGAGGTCACAGCCTCAGAATTAAATTGCGCTCATGTAAGAATACAATAATGCATAACTTCGTTATTGTGTATTTGTAATACAGTTTATTGTGTATTATTGTGACTTACAAAGAAATCATCTTTCACAGTCCACCTTGAAGCTTACAAACTCCACCTCACTGACTACAAAGATGCTCTCATTGCTGCAAAATCTGCCTACCTCTCCTCCATATTCACTGATCCCTGCCTAAACCACAGAACCCTCTTCTCCACAGTGGGCAACCTCCTCAAGCCTCGAGCCAACACTCTCCCTACCTCTACTCCGGTTCTCTGCAACTCATTCCTCCACTTTTTCGCTGATAAAATCAGCACCATCTATCAATCTTTATCCCCTGTACCCGACTCCCCAGCACCTACTCCACCACCTACCAAGGCCCCTCCTTTCAACATCTCCACTGACCTCCTTACCCCTCCTCCACACTACTTCCTCTCCCAGTTTGACCTGGTCACCCCTATTGAAATCTCCAAACTCATCAGCTCTTCCAAACCCACTACCTGCTCCCTCGACCCTCTCCCCACTCCCCTGCTGAAGTCCTGCCTCCCCGTTCTCTGCCCCTACCTCACTAATCTCTTCAACTCCTCATTGTCCCAAGGAATTGTCCCCTCCACTTTCAAAACTGCTGCTGTCACACCAATCTTAAAGAATCCCTCCTCTCTCATTAACTACCGCCCAATCTCAAACCTCCCCTTTCTTTCAAAAACCCTGGAGCGTATCGTTGCGTCGCAACTTCATTCCCACCTCCTTGCGTATAACCTACTTGAACCCCTCCAATCTGGCTTTCGCCCCCTCCATAGCACAGAAACTGCTCTCCTCAAAGTCCCCAACGACCTCCTCACCTCTGCTGACACTGGTTCCCTCAACATCCTCATCCTCCTCGACCTGAGCGCAGCCTTCGATACAGTGAACCATAATATCCTGCTCACCAGACTCAAAGACCTCGGCATTGAAGGCTCTGCACTCAGCTGGCTCCGTTCCTACCTTTCCAACAGATCCCACTTCATCTCTCTCCA
The DNA here is from genome assembly GCF_010909765.2 of Amblyraja radiata. Lineage (NCBI taxonomy): Eukaryota > Metazoa > Chordata > Chondrichthyes > Rajiformes > Rajidae > Amblyraja > Amblyraja radiata. Next base: position 17,512,631 of record NC_045985.1, on the reverse strand, counting down.
CAACCACACCTCTGCTACAGCCACAGTCACTCAAGGCGTTCCCCAAGGCTCCGTACTCGGCCCCCTCCTCTTCATCATCTACATCCTCCCCCTTGGTCAGATACTCCGCCACTTCAATCTGGACTTCCACTGTTACACCGATGACACCCAGATCTACCTCGGCACCAAATCCCCCCACAACCCCCCCTCTCCCATATCAACTCCTGTTTGTCAGCTATAAAAACCTGGATGCAACATAATTTCCTCAAACTCAACAGCGATAAGACAGAATTCCTCCTCATAGGCTCCAAAGCCACACTCAGCAAAATCAATAACCCGACTCTCACCATCGACAGCACCACTTTCTCCCCATCTCCCCAGGCCCGCGACCTTGGCGTGATTTTTGATTCCACCCTCTCCCTTGAGCCTCACATCCGCCATGTCATTAAAACCTCCTTCTTTCACCTCCGCAACATCGCCAAACTCAGACCCTCTCTCACACCGCCCGCTGCTGAAAGACTCATCCATGCCTTCATCTCCTCCCGACTGGACTATTGCAACTCACTTCTCCTTGTCATCAGCTCCACCTACATCAACCGACTCCAACTGGTCCAGAACGCAGCCGCCCGACTCATCACCCATACCAAATCCTGGCATTACATCACTCCAGTCCTCAAACAACTTCACTGGCTTCCCATCTCCCACCGGATCACCTACAAAATCCTGATCCTCACCTACAAAGCTCTCCACCATCTGGCCCCCCCATATCTCATTGACCTCCTCTCCCCCTACCAACCTTCACGGTCCCTCAGATCCACATCAGCCGGTCTCCTCTCCATCCACAAGTCCAACCTCCGCAGTTTTGGGGACAGAGCCTTCTCCAGGGCAGCTCCCAGGCTCTGGAACTCCCTCCCCCAACTGATCCGCAATTCCGTGTCCCTCACCATCTTCCAGTCCCGCCTCAAGACCCATCTCTTCACCTCTGCCTATCCTTAGCCCCACGTCCCCGTCCCTTTTCATCTGTGCATTAATTGCCTCATACTGTGTTTTGTATTGAATTCTGTCTTTACTTTGTGTACTAGTCATGTCTCTACTATTTATTTCATTCCCCTTACATGTTTTTCCTCTACCTGCTAAATTTTTGTAAGGTGTCCTTGAGACTCTTGAAAGGCGCCCATAAATAAAATGTATGATTATTATTATTATTATTATTATTATGTCATAGCTGCTTTCTTGCATCGCTCTCAGTTTTGACTCTAGCCATGTCTGCTTCGGTGAGGGAAGCAGGTCGGTGATTGGTCACAATGGCAATCGGGGACTGTGTCTGATTGGCAACCGAGTGACCAGCGCATTATGTGATTGGACACAATGACCCTGGAGACAGCGGCTGATTGGACTGGAGGAGACCGATTTGTTGATTGGACGGGAATTTTAAGGGAAGCTGGTCAGAGATTGGTCACAATGCCCCTCGGAGACCGTGTCTGATTGGCCACCGAGTGACCAGGGCATTATGTGATTGGATACAATGCCCTTGGAGGCAGCGGCTGATTGGACGGGAGGATTTGTTGATTGGATGGGAATTTTATGGGAAGCTGACCGGTGATTGGACGCAACCCCCTTAGAGACAGCGGTTGATTGGCTGCCAAATAATCGGGCACAAAAAATTGACAAATAGGAAATCAAAAAAACGGAATTCCAAATAAATCTGATATAAGGTACATAGGGTGGGTATCGATTAATTCTAGACAACAGATTAAAAAAAAAAATTTAACCCCATTAATTCACTCAAGGTGATTACAATGTGTTCTACAGTATGTACAGCAAAACTTGCACTTCCAGAGTGGTCTATCGTGTTGTTTCTTCAGCGGACCACAGATTTATTGTAAGAGCAAAACATAAAGTGCTGGAGAACTCAGCAGGTCAGGCTGGATCTATGGAGAGTCCGAAGAAGGGTCTTGACCCAAAACGTCATCTATTCCTTTTCTCCAGAGATGCTGCCTGACCCGCTGAGTTACTCCAGCATTTTTTGTCTATCCATGGAGGGAATGGTTAGGAGACGTTTAGGGTCGGGTCCCTTTTCAGGCATTTTTTTAAAAGGTTGGGAAAGATGAAAAATTTCATACCTTTTTATTACCACTTCGAACAGGGTGCAAGGCCACTGAATTCAAGTGCAGTTTCCTACCACTTCAAGCAGGGTGCAAGGCCACCAAATTCAAGTGCAGTTTCCAACCACTTCAAGCTGGATCCAAGGCCACCAAATTCAAGTGCCGTTTCATGCCACTTTCAGCAGGGTGCAAGGCCACCAAATTCAAGTGCAGTTACATTCCATTTCAAGCAGGGTGCAAGGCCACCAAATTCAAATGCAGCTTCCTACCCATTGGGCTGCAGACACCCGACAACCAAAATTCGTTTTGTGAACACAAACTTGTTAAAAAGGGCTGCAGCCATTTTACAGGGGACTCACCGTGGAGTAGATGTGCTTTTAGTGTTATTCGCAGCTCAGAGAGACGTGACCTTCTCGCTTCCTGGTCTGGCAGAGACTGAATGAGGCACGACACTTCCTTGTTTTATAGTCCCTCCCCCTGCCGCCAGTGGGGGCAGCAGAGAGAATGGGGAATTTTGTAAAAACATTAATATCTCTCTCATTTTTCATCGACGGAAAAAATCCTCCTCACTCATACGGTGGAGGGGAGCTCTGAGCGAGGTGGCCAAACATGACGGCCGTAAGTGGTGGCGTTCTCTCGGAAATCGCAGCACAGTCGGCCAAAAGCGGTCAAGATCAGAGATTTAGTAATATAGATTGGACAGGCTAGATGCAGGAAGAATGTTCCCAATGTTGGGGGAGTCCTGAACCAGGGGCCACAGTCCAAGAATAAAGGGGAGGCCATTTAAAACTGAGATGAGAAAAAAACGTTTTCACCCAGAGAGTTGTGAATTTGTGGAATTCTCTGCCACAGAAGGTAGTGGAGGCCGATTCACTAGATGTATTTAAAAGAGAGTTAGATAGAGGCCAGCGAAATCAAGGGATATGGCGAAAAGGCAGGCATGGGTTATTGATAGTGAATGATCAGCCATGATCACAATGAATGAGCCGAATAGCTTCCTCCTGCACCTATTATGCTATGTTTCTCTGTTTCTACAACAGAAGGGGGAGGAATTGTACAGTTTGATAGCCACAGGGAAGAAGGATCTCCTGTGGCGTTCTGTGCTGCATCTTGGTGGAACCAGTCTGTCGCTCCTCATGTTGACCAGGGTGTAACATGTTGTCAAAGTTACCCAGTCAGACTCCAGGTCACGTGATTTACAAGAACCTTCCTTTCAATTTCTCACAACCTGGTCACTAACTTTGGGTTGATCAACATGTGTAACCAGTCTGGCGCAGTGAGGCAGCAACTCTACCGCTGCACCACCGTGCTGCCCTTGTTAAATACAGAGCAATAATTTCCCGGAAAGCAGCTTGAAAATGAAGAATTCTCAGTTATTTGGTTTTGAGTTGAGGTGAAGATGTTGTGGTGTGAATATTTGCAAGGGATTATGTAGAGAGTTTATACGTTATGTGGTTCAGTCTGCTTGTATGTGTTCCGAGTGAGATTTACATCCCAAGTGTGGTTACAGAGAGACAGTTGATAAAGATCATCATACTGGTTGTTTCAGACAAAGTGCAGCAAACAACACTGAGCTTAACATGTGCAGGAAGGAACAGCAGATGCTGGTTTACATCGAAGATAGACACAAAATGCTGGAGTAACTCAGCGGGACAGGCAGCATCTCTGGAGAGAAGGAATAGGTGATCCAGAGATGCTGAGTTGCTCCAGCATTTTGTGTCCATCTTTGAGCTTAATGTCACACAATAGGTGCAGGAAGAGGCCATTTGGCCCTTCAAGCCAGCCATTCACTGTGATCATGGCTGATCGTCCCCTATCAATAACCCGTGCCTGCCTTCTCCCCATATCCCTTGATTCCATAGTCCCTAGAGCTCTATCTAACTCTCTCTTAAATCCATCCAGTGATTTGGCCTCCACTGCCCTCTGTGGCAGGGAATTCCACAAATTCACAACTCTCTGGGTGAAAAAGTTTTTTCTCACCTCAGTCTTAAATGGCCTCCCCTTTATTCTAAGACTGCGGCCCCTGGTTCTGGACTCGCCCAACATTGGGAACATTTTTCCTGCATCTAGCTTGTCCAGTCCTTTTATACATTCTCTGCAAAAATATTTTAAGAGATAAAAACATAGTGTGTTTAGTTTAGAGATTCAGTGTGGAAACAGGGTCTTCGACACACCTAGTCCGTGCCGACCAGTGATCCCCGCACACTAACACTATCCCACACACACTAGGGACAATTTACATGGGCTCCAGGGGACTTTCCAACGCATGTACACCTCGATTTGTTGTCTTTTGGTGTTAATCACAAAGCAATCAATTCACATCCTGCAGAGACTTGAACACTGCAGCTCACTGTAGTGAGGGTAGCAGAGTTAGATTCTTATCAGTGCTACTTTTGAAAGACATTTCAAGACTTCAGTTTGTCTTTGAGGTGGTTTCACAAGAAGAAGAACTCAGTAACTCTTGCCCAGGGAAGGGTGGTGCAGGAAGATGTGAAAACGTACAGTACTGAACCAAACCCAAATCGCGAGAGCGCGTGATCTGATCCGTCAACGGGGAGAACGTGCAAACTCCGTACAGACAGCGCCCGTGGTCAGGATCGAACCGGGGGTCTCTGGCACTGTGAGGCAGCAACTCGAACGCTGCACCACCGTGACGCCCACCATTCTGCGGGGCATTTCCACAGTTTTGTCGGGCTCTATCTCCTGTCTTGTGTTGTTAACCGTGACCCAATTAATCCACAACCTGCAGAGACTCGAACATTACACAGACTGGAATCCACAGAGATAGATTCTTATCAGTGTCCCCATTTTGTGAGATATTGCAGACTGAGACTTCATAGAAACATAGAAAATAGGTGCAGGAGTAGGCCATTCGGCCCTTCAGTAATCGGCCCATCCAACTCAGTATCCCATCCCTGCCTTCTCTCCATACCCCCTGATCCCTTTAGCCATAAGGGCCACATCTAACTCCCTCTTAAATATAGCCAATGAACTGGCCTCGACTACCCTCTGTGGCAGAGAGTTCCAGAGATTCACCACTCTCTGTGTGAAAAAAGTTCTTCTCATCTCGGTTTTAAAGGATTTCCCCCTTATCCTTAAGCTGTGACCCCTTGTCCTGGACTTCCCCAACATCGGGAGCAATCTTCCTGCATCTAGCCTGTCCAACCCCTTAAGAATTTTGTAAGTTTCTATAAGATCCCCCCTCAATCTTCTAAATTCTAGTGAGTACAAGCAAGTCTTTCTTCATATGAAAGTCCTTCCATCCCAGGAATCAGTCAGGTGAACCTTCTCTGTACTCCCTCTAGGGCAAGAATGTCTTTCCTCAGATTAGGAGACCAAAACTGTACGCAATACTCCAGGTGTGGTCTCACCAAGACCCTGCACAACTGCAGTAGAACCTCCCTGCTCTTATTCTCAAATCCTTTTGCTATGAATGCTAACATACCATCCGCTTTCTTCACTGCCTGCTGCACCTGCATGCCTGCTTTCAATGGCTGGTGTAGCCTGACACCCAGGTCTCGTTGCATCTCCCCTTTTCCCTTCATGTTCTCTTCCAGTGGAAGAAGAACTCAATAATTCTTGCCCACAAAAGAGCAGTCAAGGAAGAAGTTAAAATGGACTCTGCTGAATCAGACACAAATCACAAGAGCACATTAGTTTCATTTCCACACCTTAAGGGGCTGTCCCACTGCGGCAACCTAATCTGCGAGTTTAGAAGAGTTTGCACTCGACTCAAACTCGCAGCATGGTCGACACGTGGTCTTAGGAGGTCACTGGAACTCTCCTTCATGCTCGAGGGAAGTTCCCGATTCCCGCAAACTCACGGCTTCAGTTTGGTCGAGGACGTTTTTCCAGTATGCTTTTTTCAGTAAAAATTGGTTGGCGTGGTTCTTTTGAACTTGTAGTGCAGTGGGGTGGGGTCGCTATGTAGTGATAGGCAGTCAAGGGCAGCTGTAGGCAATCTCCTTTGCTGACCGGGCATTTTAATTGGCTCATCGGAGTTTTCAGAACCAAGAAAAACCGACAGGTGATGTTAAATGCCCGCTAAACTTTATTATAAATTGTCAGGATTCTTAAAAGTGTCACCACTCCTTCTCCCCCTTCTCTTCACTTCTCACCCCTTCCCTCCCCCTCCCTTCCCTACTCTCCCCCCCCCCCCCCCCTCCACCTCCGCGCTCTCCAAAGGACTTTGGGCCAGCCGTCTTTTAAGTTCCTGTTCATAGCGAGTGTGAATTCAGACACCGCTCCCCCGCTTTCCCTGGCCCCCGCCTTTGCGGTGTGTGTGTGTGTGTGTGGGTATATGTGTGCGTGCGTGCATGGATGCGTGTGTGTGTCCTGACTCGCGGTTTCATCGCTGACGGTCGATCCAGCTCGAAGTTTAACAGGCGAGTGCCCTCGAGCTTGAAGGTCGAAGACAGTCGCTGAAAAGTCGCGTTAGTGGGACAGGCCCTTTACCCTTCCTTATCTTTGTATCTCCTTCTCCCCTGACAGTCTGAAGAAGGGTCTTGACCCGAAACGTCGCCCATTCTTTCTCTCCAGAGACGCTGCCTGTTCCTCTGAGCTACTCCAGCTTTTTGTGTGGATCTTCGGTGTAAACCAGCATCTGCAGTTCCTTCCCCCTACACTCTCGACCGCCCACCTCACTCATCCGAGTCGAGGAATGACAGATGGGAGGGAGGGAGGGAGGGTGATAGAGATGGGATTAAACAGAAATGATTGAGGGGAGGTGTCTAGATGCGGCATGAGAGGGGTGATTTATAGATGGCAAGGGTTCGGAGTGTTTAGTTTAGTTTAGTTACAGAGACAGAGTACGATACTATACGATACAATACAATAGAACTTTATTTATCCCAGGAGGGAAATTGATCTGACAACAGTCATAAACACACAAAATACATGAAACACGAAATTATAGTGACGAGTTGGAAAAGATTGGTGTATATAATTTTAACCATGTCCAATTACATACCAATGTTTAGTTTAGAGATACAGTGTGGAAACAGGCCCTTTGACTCACTGTCTGCACTGACCAGCAATGACCCTGTACACTAGTTCTATCCTAGTGAATGGCCTGGATAGAGTGGATGCGGCGAGGATGTTTCCACTAGTGGGGGAGTCTAGGACTAGAAGGCACAGTCCCAGAATAAAAAGACGTATCTTTAGGAAGGAGATGAGGAGGAACTTACATAGAAACATAGAAAATAGGTGCAGGAGGAGGCCATTCGGCCCTTCGAGCCAGCACCGCCATTCATTGTGATCATGGCTGATCGTCCCCAATCAATAACCCGTGCCTGCCTTCTCCCCATATCCCTTGACTCCACTAGCCCTTAGAACTCTATCTAACTCTCTCTTAAATCCATCCAGTGACTTGGCCTCCACTGCCCTCTGTGACAGGGAATTCCATAAATTTGCAACTCTCTGGGTGAAATTTTTTTTTCTCACCTCAGTCTTAAATGACCTCCCCTTTATTCTAAGACTGTGTGGCCCCTGGTTCTAGACTCGCCCAACATTGGGGACATTTTCCCTGCATCTAGCTTGACCAGTCCTTTTATAATTTTATATCTTTAGTCAGATTTCTTTAGGGTGGTGAATCTGTGGAATTCTTGCCACAGATGGCTGTGGAGGCCAAGTCAGTGGATATATTTGTAATGAGTGGAGTCAAACACATATCAGGACACAACATATGTTTATTAAATGTGCTTACAGAATCAGTCTGCAGGACATATCATTCCTAGCAGCTACTCATACTGAATAACGCAGGCAAATTCTTGCTAATATAAAACACATATTAGGCAGAGCAACTACTACAAGCACTACAGTTGGCTAGTAGGAAATAACCAATCTACAATATTTAAGGCAGATAAAGATAGATTCTTGATTAGTGCAGGTGTAAGGGATTATGGGGAGAAGGCAGGAGAATGGGGTTGGGAGGAAGAGATAGTCAGGCATGATTGAATGGAGGAGTAGACTTGATGGGCCGAATGGCCCAATTCAGCTCCGATCACTCATGAAGTTATGAAGTAAGAGGTCTGTAGTAAGAGGTAACATTCTGGAGCGAATGATTTTTCATAATTGCTGAAGTAAGATTGTCAACCTGAATGGTTAAATCTTTAGCGGCACGGTGGCGCAGCGGTGGAGTTACTGCCTCACAGCGCCGGAGACCCAGGTTCGATCCTGACCACGGGTGCTGTCTGTACGGAGTTTGTACGTTCACCCCGTGACCTGCGTGGGTTTTAACCGGGAGCTCCAGTTTCCACCCACACTCCAAAGATTCCCAAAGGTTTGTAGGTTCATTGGCTATTCTGTAAATAGCCCCTAGTGTGTAGTGAGTGTATGTGAAAGTGGGATAATGGAGAACTAGTGTGAACGGGTGATCGATTCTCAGTGCGGACTCGGTGGGCCGAAGGTTCAGTTTCCGCTCTGTATCATAAACTACACTAAACTAAACTAAACTCAACTCAACTCAACTCAACTCAACTCAACTAAACTAAACTAAACTGAACTTCCAGAAGTACTCTAAACACCAAACTGCATGCCACTAAGGAAAAATAAGTTACCAATCTATTTTTATTTAAAAAGCTATCGTACCACATTCTTGCCTTCAGAAGACATGATCTATGCATCAAAATTCCGAACATTTTTTAAACCTTGATCACCATCAATGCCCTCTGTGGTATGTTTGCTTTACCATAAACAAGGTGGGACTGAAATATTGGGAATAACAGTCATTCAAACAATTCTAAAGATCATTATGCTGGTGTGAATCGTACATATATTTGTGCATGATATGTAAAATTGCCCCTAGTGTGTGTAGGATAGTGTTAATGTGCGGGATAGCTAGTCTGCGTGGACTCGGTGGGCCGAAGTAAACTAAACTAAACTAAACTAAACTAAACTAAACTAAACTAAACTAGATTTAGTTTAGTTAAGGTTCAATGTAGTTTAGAGATACAGCACGGAAACAGGCCCTTCGGCCCACCAAGTCCGCGCCGACCAGCGATCCCCGCACATTAACACTATCCTACACAGACAAGGGACAATATGCCATCATACCCCACCAATTAACCTACAAACCTGTACGTCAATGGAGTGTGGGAGGAAACTGAAGCACCCGGAGAAAACACACGCAGGTCACGGGGAGAACGTACAAACTCTGCACAGACAGCACCCGCAGTCAGGATCGAACCCAGGTCTCTGTCGCTGTGAGGCAGCAACTCTACCGCTGCGCCACTGTGCCTTTAAATAAACCTGTTTGTCGTTTTATTTAGTGTCGGTGAGAGAGCTGTGACCACAGGCAAATGTCCCTGTTTCAAACAAAAATAAAAAAAAACTCCATTCAAAATATTCTTTATTCAGAATAAAAAATGTATCTCTAAACTGAACTAAACTAAACTAAACTGATCTGACCACATAAACATTTCGGAGAATTGACACACGGGGATATTAATAATTGTATAAAATGAGGAACTGATTAGAAACCCCACTGAATAAACACAATGAGGTGAACGGAAATGTTGTTCAACTAAAAATCAGCGACCAGGTTCTAAGAAATTGAAAGGAAGGTTCTTGTAAATCACATGACCTGAAGTCTGACTGGGTAACTGCCAGCATGTTAGAGACAAGTCAAGTCAAGTTTATTCGTCACATACACATAGGAGATGTGCAGTGAAATGAAAAGTGGCAATGCTCGCAGACTTTGTGCAAAAAGACAAATAAACAAACAACCAAACAAAGTATAAACACAATCATAACACACACATATTCGTTTACGTATTAAATATTGTGGGCAGAAGGAAAAACGTTCAGTAAAGTTAGTCCCTGGTGAGATAGGAGTTTACAGTCCGAATGGCCTCTGGGAAGAAACTCCTTCTGAACCTCTCCGTTCTCACAGCATGGCAACGGAGGCGTTTGCCTGACCGTAGCAGCTGGAACAGTCCGTTGCTGGGGTGAAAGGGGTCTCCCATGATTTTATTGGCTCTGGAGTTGCACCTCCTGATGTATAGTTCCTGCAGGGGGGCGAGTGAAGTTCCCATAGTGCGTTCGGCCGAACGCACTACTCTCTGCAGAGCCTTCTTGTCCTGGGCAGAGCAATTCCCAAACCAGATGGTAATATTTCCGGACAGGATGCTTTCCACAGCCGCTGAGTAGAAGCACTGGAGGATCCTCGGAGACACTCTGAATTTCCTCAATTGCCTGAGGTGGTAAAGGCGCTGCCTTGCCTTACTCACCAGTGCTGCGGCGTGTGATGTCAATGTCATATCCTCAGAGATGTGGACTCCCAGATATTTAAAACAGCTCACAAGGCAAGACAAGAGACAAGAGAGTTTATTGTCATGTGTCCCAGATAGGACAATGACATTCTTGCTTGCTGCAGCACAACAGAATATAGTAAGCATAGTACTGAACAGGAGATCAAAGTTCAGTGTGTCTATATACCATAGACCATATATATACACATAAATAAGCAGATAAAGTGCAATAGGCTGTTCTTGTTCAGAGTTTGTTTGATGTCGAGTTTAATAGTCTGATGGCTGTGGGGATGAAGCTGTTCCTGAACCTGGATGTTCCAGATTTCAGGCTCCTGTACCTTCTTCCCGATGGCAATAGAGAGATGAGTGTGTGGCCAGGATGGTGTGGGTCTTTGATTATGTGGGCAGCCTTTTTGTGGCAGCGACTGCGATAGATCCCTTCGATGGTGGGGAGTTCAGAGCCGATGATGGACTGGGCAGTGTTTACTACTTTTTGTAGTCTTTTCCTCTCCAGGGCGCTCAAGTTGCCGAACCAAGCCACGATGCAACCGGTCAGCATGCTCTCGACTGTGCACCTGTAGAAGTTAGAGAGAGTCCTCCTTGACAAACCGACTCTCCGTAATCTTCTCAGGAAGTAGAGGCGCTGATGTGCCTTCTTTATAATTGCATCAGTGTGCTGGGACCAGGGATACCCTGGCCAACCTGAGGAGCACCTTCAGCAACAGACAGGTTCCACCAGGATGCAGCACAGAACGCCACAGGAGATCCTTTTTCCCTGTGGCTATCAAACTGTACAACTCCTCCCCCTTCTGTCGTGGGGTAGACTGAGACTGACTCCCCTCCCCCTCCCCCAATCTTTGCACATCCCCAATCCTTTCCACTCGTCACTTGAACTTCATGATTCATGCATCTTGTTGTGTTTTATGACTGTAGGCAGATCAATTTCCCTCATCAATTTCAACCCGTCTATTTTAAGGTTTTTTTAAGCTGCCCAAGCTTAATATGAGGTGCTGTTCCTCCAATTTGTGCTGGGTTTCACTCTGACCAGAGGAACAGCACCTCATATTTCACTTGGGCAACTTACACCCCAGCAGTATGAACATTGACTTCTCTAACTTCAAGTAACCCTTGCTTTCCCTTTCTCTCCCCATCCCCTCCTCCTTCCCAGTTCTCCCACCAGTCTGACTGTCTCTGATTACATTTGATCTGTTTGCTTTGTTGTCACCTTCTCCCAGCTAACAATGATCTATTCTGCATCCTCCTTCATCTTCATTCCCTTTGCCCTGTTTTCACACCTTACCCTTCCTTATCTCTGTGTCTCCCCCTCCACTGACGTCAGTCTGAAGAAGGGTCTCGACCCGAAACACCAGCCATTCCTTCTCCCCAGAGATGCTGCCTGTCCCGCTGAGTTACACCAGCACTTTGTGTTTATATCTCTTTGTTTCAGTACAGGTATCACGATACAGAAGCACTTAGACACATCTTAGATAAGCATCCCAGATACAGTACAAGTGTATAGCACAGTCATAGAGTCATATGGTCTGGAGCAGGCTCTTCGGCCCACCTTGCCCACACCGGCCCACCTCGCCCACACCGGCCAACATGTCCCAGCTACAATAGTCCCACCTGCCAGAGTTTGGTCCACATCCCTCCAAACCTCTCCTGTCCATATACTTGTCTGAAGAAGGGTCTTGACCTGAAACGTTGCCAATTCCTTCTCTCCTAAGATACTGCCTCCCCCACTGAGTTACTCCAGCATTTTGTGTCTACGTTCGATTTTACCAGCATCTGCATTCCTTTCCCAAACATGTACTTGTCTAACTGCTTCTTAAATGTTGGGGTAGCCCCAGCCTCAACTACCTCCTCTGGCAGCTTGTTCCATACACCCACCACCCTTTGTGTAAAAAAGTTACCCCTCAGATTCCTATTAAATCTTTTCCCCTTCACCTTGAACCTATGTCCTCTGGTCCTCGATTCCCCTATCTATTCCTCTCATGATTTTATACACCTCTATACGATCACCCCTCATCCTCCTGCGCTCCATGGAATAGAGACCCAGCCTGCTCAACCTCTCCCTATAGCTCACACCCTCTAGTCCTGGCAACATCCTCGTAAGTCCATCTTCTTACAGTAGTACACTGAGACAGTGCACAGGGTCACCAGTTTGGCGCCACTTTCAAGACCCAGTTGTTGTTAAATACTCTGTACATCTGCAGATCTTTGCTGCCCCTTGTAACTTCCCCCTCTCTAACATTGGCAATTGTTCTTTTGGACAAAATGCTGGAGTAACTCAGCGGCTCAGGCAGCATCTCTGGAGAAAAGGGATGGGTAACATTTCAGGTCGGGACCATTCTTCATGGCTGCATTAGCCATTCGTCACAACCCTGTTATTTTTGTGTAGAGCCAAAAAAATTGATTTAGTGATGTCTGTAAATGCCAAGCCCATGTCTTTCCTGGGGACAATCCCAAGGAAGGCATCTTGTTTACTTTATCTTCAAAAATAGACAAGTTGAAAACAAATGTTAAGAATGTTCATAAACAAGTCTGACACGTACTCAGTGGGACAGGCAGTTGTATAAGACGTTAGTGAGGCTCTATTTTTAAAGTATTGTGTTCAGTTCTGGGCACCGTGTGACAGGAAATATGTTGTCAAGCTGGAAAGGATACAGGAAGTGTTGATGAGGATGTTGCCAGGACTAGAGGGTGTGAGCTATAGGCAGAAGTTGAGTCTGGGACTCTATTCCTTGGTGCGCAGGAGGATGAGGGGTGATCAAATAGAGGTGTATAAAACCATGAGAGTAATAGATCGGGTAGATGCACAGAGTCTCTTGCCCAGAGTAGGGGAATCGAGGACCAGAGGACATAGGTTTAAGGTGAAGGGGGAAAAATTTAATAGGAATCTGAGCTGTAACTTTTTCACACAAAGGGCGGTGGGTGTATGGAACAAGCTGCCAGAGGAGGTAGTTGAGGCAGGGACTATCCCAATGTTTAACAAACAGTTAGACAGGTACATGGATAGGACAGGTTTGGAGTGATATGGACAAAGCGCAGGCAGGTGGGACTAATGTAGCTGGGACATGTTGGCTGTTGTGGGCAAGTTGGGCTGAAGGGCCTGTTTCCCCACTGTATCACTCTATGACTTCTATGATTAAGCAGGACTTCCCTTTCAAGCCAATGTCTGCCTGCTCCTGTCTCAGTGAACTGAGCGCCAAATACTAGGGATGTTGAGGCTCTATAAGGCGCTGATCAGACCGCATCTGAAGCATTGTGAGCAGTTTTGGGCCTCATATCTGAGGAAGGATGTGGAGAGGGTCCAGAGGAGGTTCACGAGAATGATCCCAGGAATGACTTGGTTGGCATGTGATGAGCCTTTGTCGGCACTGGGCCTGTACTCACTGGAGTTTGAAAGGATGAGGGGGGGGATCTCATTGAAACATACAGAATAATGAAAAGCCTGGATAGAGTGGATGTGGTGAGAATGTTTCCATTACTGGGAGTCTAAGACCAAAGGCCATAACATCAGAATTAATCGACGTTCCTTTAGGAAGGAGATGAGGAGGAATTTCTTTAGTCAGAAGGTGGTGAATCTGTGGAATTCTTTGCCACAGACGGCTGTGGAGGCCATCAATTGTTATTTGTAAGGCAGAGATAGATAGATTCTTGATTAGTACGGGTGTCAGGGGTTATGGGGAGAATGGGGTTGAGAGGAAAAAATAGATAGATCAGCTATGATTGAATGGCAGAGTAGATTTGATGGGCCGAATGGCCTAATTCTGCTCCTATATCTTATGAAAATGGCAGCCTGCATCACCAGAGACCCCACACCACCCTGGCCACACTCTCATTTCTCATTTCACCCCTGCCATCGGGAAGAAGGTACAGCAATCTGAAAACTGTAATGTCCAGATTCAGGAACAGCTTCTTCCCTACAACCACCAGTCTCTTGAACGCTATGAACTGCAAGTAAAATCCAAACTACAAACTGCCTCGGTTGCACTGGGGACCTAGGGATCTGTTTTGTTCTGCACCATATTGCTTATATGCCCAACACACTGTGATCTAGGTGAAAATTAGTTACAGACAATGAGACTCAGCAGGACGACAGTGAAACTAGTGCAACAACTAGGGTGAGGGAGAGACGGGGAGAGAGGATGCAAGGGTTACAGTTCCTTCCGACACAGATCCTAACCATGTTCTCCAGAGATGCTGCCTGATCCACTGAGTTACTCCAGCACTTTGTGTCCAATTTTTAATGACAATATTTCCGTCTGCATCTGCCTGTTTCCCATTGCTCCAAGCTCTGCTCGTGAACACAAGTTAGTCCCCTCACTTCAGGTAGCCCCGGCATTCCCTCTCTCTCCATCCCTCCCCCACCCAAGTCGCACCAGCTTCTCGTTCCCACCCAACAAACAGCTAACAATGGCCTGTTTCCTTTATCATCATTACTTTTTTGCATATCTTCCATTCATTGTTCTTTATCTCTCCACATCATCGTCTATATCTCTCGTTTCCCTTTTCCCTAACCAGTTTGAAGAAGGGTCTCGACATGAAAAGTCACCCATTCCTTCTCTCCAGAGATGCTGCCTGTCCCGCTGAGTTAAGCCAGCTTTTTCTTTCTATCTTCGGTTTAAACCAGCAGCTGCACTTCCTTCCTACACACCAGTTAGATTGTTGGTCGATTGAGTTTCAAAACTGAAACTGATTTTCTGAACCTGAATAATGATAAACAAACTACTGTAGATTGGAAGAAGTGACTCAACTTGAAATGTCCCCGATCCATTTTCTTCAGAGATGCTGCCTGACCTGCTGAATGTTGGTTTTAGTTTTAGACTAGACTAAGTGGGACCCATTGGGTCCCATGTTCACACGGGAGGGCTGGGCTCCCAATGCAATATTCCACCTCTACCCCAATTCCAATATTGGTGGCCAGTGGAGGGGGGAGGGGGCTTTCTGGAACTCTAGTATGGGTGTTTTGGGCCGAAGAGACTGGTTTTCAGAGGGCTAGTAAGGACATTGTGGGCCGAATGGATTCTTGGGCTGGCAGCTCATTCACTCAGGCCTGGTGAGCTGGCAGGCCTGTTGAGCTGGCAACTCAATCACTCAGGCCTGGTGGGCTGGCAGCTCATCACTCAGGGCTGGTGGGCCGGCAGCTCATCACTCAGGCCTGGTGGGCCGGCAGCTCAGTCACTCAGGGCTGGTGGGCTGGCAGGCCTGTTGAGCTGGCAACTCAATCACTCAGGGCTGGTGGGCCGGCAGCTCAGTCACTCAGGGCTGGTGGGCTGGCAGCTCATCACTCAGGCCTGGTGGGCCGGCAGCTCAGTCACTCAGGGCTGGTGGGCCGGCAGCTCAGTCTCTCAGGGCTAGTGGGCCGGCAGTTCAGCCACTCAGGGCTGGTGGGCCGGCAGCTCATCACTCAGGCCTGGTGGGCCGGCAGCTCAGTCACTCAGGGCTGGTGGGCCGGCAGCTCAGTCACTCAGGGCTGGTGGGCCGGCAGCTCAGTCACTCAGGGCTGGCTGCTCAGAAACTGCCAGAAATTCTTCCCAAAACAGGTGAGAGACTCTGTGAGAGAGAAGGGGGAGAGGGTGGAAAATCAATTTTAGACATTTTTCATCCTTTTCTACAGATCACAACAATGAAGGAGGAATGTCTATCCTGGCCTGAATCCCACAGGGAGCCAATGAAGGGAGGAAGAAAAATACTGGGGTGAAGTTTAATACTTGCAGGGGGAATACTTAGTGATGGGCCTAAGAGACTCCTCCTGGGCTAGTACAGACTTGATGGGCCTGTAAAAAAAAATCCGAGTGCAATCTCAGTGAAAGGGCCAAAATGCTCATCCTTTATTTATATAGCACATTTTTTAGTCAACTTGCATTGACCCCAAAGTGCTTCACATAATTACATCCACACACACAGGCAAAGGTGGGTGAAGTGTCTTGCCCAAGGACACAACGACAGTATGCACTCCAAGCGGGATTCGAACCGGCTACCTTCTGGTTGCCAGCCGAACACTTAGCCCATTGTGCCATCTGTCATCCTGGGCTAATATGGGCATTTTGGGCAAAAGTGACTGGTTTCTGGGCTAATAGGGGCCTTGTGGGTCGAAATGAGTGGCTTCAGGTTGGCCAAAGGTGGGCTGGCAGTTCACTCACTCACAGCTGGTGGGCTGGCAGTTGACTCACGGCTGGTGGGCTGGCAGTTGACTCAGGGCTGGTGGGCTGGCAGTTCAAGCACAGTTCAAGCACAGTGCAGGCCAACAATTCAGTTCAAGCACAGTGCAAGCCAACAATTCATTTCAAGCACAGTGCAGGCCAACAATTCATTTCATTTCAAGCACAGTGCAGGCCAACAATTCATTTCATTGCAAGCGCAGTGCAAGCCAACAATTCTTTTCATTTCAAGCAGAATACAGGCTAACAATTCATTTCATTTCATTTGAAGCACAGTGCAGTCTAACAATTCATTTCATTTCACGCACAGTGCAGGTTAATAATTAATTCATTTCAAGCACAGTGCAAGCCAACAATTCATTTCATTTCGAGCACAGTGCAGGCTAACAATTCATTTCATTTCATTTGAAGCACCGTGCAGTCTAACAATTCATTTCATTTCAAGCAGAGTGCAGGCTAACAATTCATTTCATTTCAAACACAGTGCAGGCTTCCAATTCATTTCATTTCCGGAAGGGGCGTTACTTTCATCATGACAGGCGAGAAGACCAATCAGCTGTTCTCACGATTTTTTAAACATTCATAACTTTTTTATTATTTCACCGATCGGAAATATCCTTGGGGCGGTTGAAGGAGAGGAGCACGGTGAGTAAGATGGCAAAAAAATCATAGCTATATAGGGTAGCGTTTTTTCTATAATGTATTTACAACGTAGGCAGGTAGTGGTCAAGATGAGACTTTTAGTCATAGTATAGATATATGATACGTTACAATAGAACTTTATTTATCTCAGAAGGAAAATTGATTTGCCAACATACAATAGAACTTTATTTATCTCAGAAGGAAAATTGATTTGCCAACAGCCATAAAGACACAATAAGATGAAACATGAAATCAAAGTGATGAGTGGAAAGGATTGGGGGTGTGCAAAGATTGGGGAGGTGGTGGGGTGGGGGGGGGGGGGGGGGGGGGGGGGGGGGTGAGTCAGTCTGCCCAAAGACAGAAGGGGAGGAGTTGTACAGTTTGATAACCTCATGTGGCCTTCTGTGCTGCATCTTGGAATACACAGTTACATGTTGTTTGAACCATGGTGAGAATACAATTGATCTCATATTTAGTTCAGAGATGCAGTGTGGAAACAGGCCCTTCAGCCCACCGAGTCTGTGCCAACCAACGATCACCCCGCACACTAGCACTATCCTGCACACACTAGGGTCAATTAAAAATCTTTACCGAAACCAATTAACCGACAAACCTGTACGTCTTTGGAGTGTGAGAGGAAACTGGAGCACCTGGAGAAAACCCACAGAGGTCACGGGGAGAAGGTACAAACTCAGCACAGACAGCAACTCGTGGTTGGGATCGAACCCGGGTCTCTGCCTCTGTGAGATAGCAACTCTACCGCTGAGCCCCCTACCTTGTGTGAAAAGGTTGCCCCTCAGATTCCTATTAAATGTTCTCCCTTCACCTTAAAGCTATGTCCTCTGGTCCTCGATTCCCCTACTCTGGGTAAGAGACTCTGTGCATCTACCCGATCTATTCCTCTCACGATTTTATTTTAAATATTTTAACGGAGGGGATGGCGTGGGGATGGAGGGGAAGGGAAGGGGTGGAGGGCAAGGGAGGGGAGGGAGAGGGGGGAGGGAGGGGGATGGGGTAGACTGGCTGAAGGATGGGGTAGGATGAATGGGAGAGATGGATGTATGGTGATGGGAGGGATGGGGGGGGGGGGAGGGGAGCGGGAGAGGATGGGACATCCAGTGAATTACAGAGAGAGTGCTCTTTTGGGAGAACAGAAGACCAAACCGTGGTGGGATTGGGTTGTAGCTGGTGGCAAAGTCAAAGAATAATGTGGAGAAGAGTCTCAACCCGAAACATCACCCATTCCTTCTCCCCAGAGATGCTGCCTGTCCCGCTGAGTTACTCCAGCACTTTGTGTCTATCTTCGGTGTAAACCCGCATCTGCAGTTCCCTCCTACACATCATGAGAGGCGCATTCGGAGCAAGGAATTGCAGATACTGGTTTACACAAAGTGCTGGAATAACTCAGCGGGTCGAGCAGCATCTCTGGAGAGAAGGAATCGTCAGAAGAAGGGTCTCGACCCGAAAGGTCACCCATTCCTTCTCTCCAGAGATGCTGCCTGTCCCGCTGAGTTACTCCAGTACTGTGTGTCTAACCACACTTTATGTGCGCTTTTCTATTACGGGCAGCGGGGGTGGAGCTTAAGGCAGGAGCGCACTATATATAAAACGTAAATGATCCGAGCAACTTTTATCAACCCGGATATCTACCGCCGAGTGAGTATTTTTTAACTGTTTTATGCAAATTAGAGCACTGACTGAATCTATAGTGGGGGGATTCCAGGATGGAAGGACTTCTAATAGTTCTTGTGAAACATTTACACCAGTCCACGTTAAGCTGCTTGTAAATAATGTGGCAGTCTGTCTCACTGGAGATAGACTATCCAGTCTCTCTCACTGGCGAGAGACACAAAAATGCTGGAGTAACTCAGCGGGACAGGCAGCGTCTCTGGAGAGAAGGAATGGGTGACATTTCAGGTCAAGTCTGACTTGGTTCTGAAGAAGGGTCTCGACCCGAAACGCCACCCATTCCTTCTCTCCAGAGATGCTGCCTGTCCCGCTGAGTTACTCCAGCATTTTGTGTCGATCTCAAGGTAAACTTAAACCAAACACCTTTCGACCCAGTAGAGGGCGAGAGACCCAAAGGTAAACTTGGACTGTGTGTGTGTGTGTGTGTGTCTCACTGGAGATAGACTATCCAGTCTTTCTCACCGGAGAGAGACACAAAATGCTGGAGTAACTGAGCGGGACAGGCAGCGTCTCTGGAGAGAAGGGATGGGTGACATTTCGCGTCGAGACCTTTCTTCAGAGTCTCAGCGTCTCTCAGCTGAGTTCCTGGATTTGAAGATGAAACTAGACTGGAGTTGCTGCCTCACAGCGCCAGAGTCCCGGGTCCCAGCCTGACCTCGGGTGCTGTCTGTACAGGCTTTGTACCTTCTCCCCTGTGACCGTGTGGGGTTTTCACCGGGTTTCCCCCCAAACTTCAAAGACCTCCAGGTTTTTAAATTGGCTTCGTTGAAACATAATGATTTGTCTCTGGTGGGTGTAGGATAGTGTTAGTGTGCGGGGAGGGGGGGTTGCTGGGCGGCATGGTCAGCAAAGGCTGTTTCCACTAGTGGGAGAGTCTAGGACCAGAAGTCACAGCCTCAGAATTAAAGGATGTTCCTTTAGGAAGGACTTGATGAGGAATTTCTTTAGTCAGAGGGTGGTGAATCTGTGGAATTCATTGCCATTCAAGGCTGTGGAGGCCAAGTCAATGGATATTTTTAGGGCAGAGATAGATAGATTCTTGATTAAACATAGAAAATAGGTGCAGGAGGAGGCCATTTGGCCGTTCGAGCCAGCACTGCCATTATGAGTTATTCCAGCACTTTGTGATCATGGCTGATCATAGACAATCAGTAACCCGTGCCTGCCTTCTCCCCATATCCCTTGATTCCACTAGCCCCTAGAGCTCTATCTAACTCTATTAAATCCATCCAGTGACTTGGCCTCCACTGCCTTCTGTGGCAGAGAATTCCACAGATTCACAACTCTCTGGGTGAAAACGTTTTTCTCATCTCAGTTTTAAATGACCTCCCCTTTATTCTTAGACTGTGGCCCCTGGTTCTGGACTCCCCCAACATTGGGAACATTTTTCCTGCATCTAGCTTGTCCAGTACTTTTATAATTTTATACCTTTCTATAAGATACCCTCTCATCCTTCTAAATTCCAGTGAATACAATCCCAGTCTTTCTAATCTTTCCTCATATGACAGTACCATGTGCTCTAATTTTGCCCACCAATCTCTGTGTGGGGCCTTATCAGTTTTCTGAAAGCCCAGATACACTACATCCACTGGCTCTCGTTCATCCATTTTATTTGTCATATCCTCAAAAAATTCCCGAAGATTAGACAAGCAGGATTTCCCCTTCATAAATCCATGCTGACTTGGACTAATCCTTTTACTGCTCTCCAAATGCCCCATTATTACCTCTTTAATAATTGACTCCAGCAACTTCCCCACCACTGATGTCAGGCTAACTGATCTATAATTCCCCGTTTTCTCTCTCGCTCCTTTCTTAAAAAATGGGATAACATTAGCTACCCTCCAATCCACAGGAACTGATCCTGAATCTACAGAACATTGGAAAATGATCACCAATGCATCCACGATTTCTAGAGCCACCTCCTTGCATACCACCAGGCCCTGTGGATTTATCAGCTTTCAGTCCCATCAGTCTACCCAATACTATTTCTCGCCCATTGCAAATTTCTTTCAGTTCCTTTGTCCCGCTAGATCCTCTGTCCTCCAGTACATCTGGGAGATTGTTTGTGTCTTCCTGAGTGAAGACAGTACCAAAGTACTTATTCAACTCTTCTGCCATGTCCTTGTTCCCCATAATAATTTCACCTGTTTCTGCCTTCAAGGGTCCCACATTTGTCTTTACTCATTTTTTTCTCTTAACATACCTAAAGAAGGTTTTACTGTCCTTCTTTATATTCCTGGCCAGCTTCCCCTCGTACTTCATCTTTTCAGCCCGTATTGCCCGTTTTGTTTCCTTCTGTTGTCCTTTGAACGTTTCAATCCTCTGGCTTCCCGCTACTCTTTGCTATGTTATACACCTTTTCATTTAGTTTTATTCCATCCCTAACTTCCCTTGTCAGCCACAGTTGCCTCTTACTCCCCTTAGAATCTTTCTTCCTCTTTGGAATTAAATGATCCTGCAACTTCTGGATTATGCCCTGAAATTCCTGCCATTGCTGTTCCACCGTCATTCCTGCTAGGATCCTTTTCCAGTCGACCTTGGCCAGCTCCTCTCTCATGCCTTCATAGTCCCCTTTGTTCAACTGTAACACTGTATGGCCACTGGTAGTACGGGTGTCAGGGGTTATGGAGAGAAGACAGAAGAATGGGGTTAGGAGGGAGAGATAGATCAACCATGATTGATGGCTGAGTAGACTTGATGGGCTGAATGGCCTAATTCTGACCTATCACTCATGAACTTATGTAAAGGAATAGGTGACTTTCCGAGTTGAGACTCGAAATGGATAGGACGGGTTTGGAGGGATATGGACCAAATGCTGGGCAGGTGGGACTAGTGTAGGTGGGTGTTGGCCAGTGTGGGCAAGTTGGGCCGAAGGGCCTGTTTCCACACTATATCACTCTACGACTCAGTGGGTCGGGCAGCATCTGTGGAGGGAAGTGGACAGACAAGGTATTGGGTCGGGACCTTCTTCAGACTAATCCGTGCATGACTTTATATTTGGCTCATGATTGCAGCATCTGCAGTTCTTGTGTCCACACGGAACTGATCAAGTGGTGAACTTCAAGTGACCTCGCTTGAAGTAGGTCAATAGCATTCAAAGCACGTCCTTCAAAATTGACTTTGCCAACTTCATGTAAATAGTGACCTCTCTAACTTCAAGCATATATTGACTTGTCTAACTACATGTAAATAGTGACCTCTCTAACTTCAAGCATATATTGACTTGTCTAACTACATGTAAATAGTGACCTCTCTAGCTTCAAGCATATATTGACTTCTCTAACTTCAAGTAAATAGTGACTTCTCTAACCAAGTAAATATTAACTTCTCTAATTTCAACAAATTGTTGCATTCCCTCTCTCTCCATCGCTCCCCCTTCCCAGTATCCGATGTCTGACTGTCCTTGTTTACATTTTATCTGTTTGCTTCGTTGTCACCTTCTCCCAGCTAACAAAGATCTATTCTACATTTTCTTAGATCTCCATCCACTTTGTCTCATTTTCACACCTTACACTTCCTTGTCTCTGTGTCTCCCTCTCCACTGACTCTCAGCCTGAAGAAGGGTCTCTACCAGAAACGTCACCCGCTCCTTCTATGCAGAGATGCTGCCTGTCCCGCTGAGTTAATCCAGTTTTTTGTGTCTATCTTCGGTTTAAACCAACATCTGTAGTTCCTTCCTGCAAAACTAAATTCTGTTTCTTCCATTTCCTTCCATTGCTACGCAGACGATACCCAACTCTAACTCCCCCCGAAGCCCAAAAAACAATCTAATCTGTTTAACCTTACCCGCTGCCTCGAGGATATAAAGTGTTGGATGGCCCAGAACTTCCTCCAACTAAACGAGAGTAAGTCTGAGGTCATCCTTCTCGGCCCCTTGGACTCAATCAAAATGATAGCAGGCAGCCTTGGAAGCCTTACCCCACTACTCAAACCTCACGTCAAAAACCTTGGCGTGATATTTGACTCAGCACTGAAATTTGACAAACAAATCAATGCCGTGGTAAAAGCTAGTTTCTTTCAGCTTCAGACGATAGCTAAAATAAAACAATTCCTCCAGTTTGATGACCTGGAAAAGATCATCCACACATTCATCTCCTCCCGCCTAGATTACTGCAACTCCCTCTACACTGGCATCAGCTAAACTTCCCTGTCCCGCCTGCAACTGGTCCAAAACGCCACAGTGTGCGAGACTCCTGACGGGCACCCGAAAAAGGGACCACATCACCCCGATCCTGGCCTCTCTCCACTGGCTCCCTGTGCGGTTCCGTATACATTTCAAGATCCTCCTCCATGTCTGCAAAGCCCTCAATGGGCTTGTCCCCACCTACATAAAAAGTCTTCTCACCCACCACTCCACCTCCAGGCCCCTCAGATCGGCCGACTTGGGGTTGCTGAATATCCCACGGTCTAGGCATAAGCTCAGGGGCGACCGTGCCTTTGCGGTTGCAGCTCCTAGACTGTGGAACAGCATCCCCCTTCCCATCAGAACTGCCCCCTCCATCGACTCCTTTAAGTCAAGACTAAAGACTTATCTATACTCCCAAGCCTTTCCTGACGTCCTCTGAGTGAGGGCTACATGTATATATGTATGTAGTTTGTTTTGTTGTGCTATTCTTATAACAAATGTAAAGCACTTTGGCCAACGAGAGTTGTTATTTAAATGTGCTATATAAATAAATATGACTTGACTTGACTTGACTGTTACACTGTCACTGTTACTTATAGGATGCCGGGACTTGTTGCAGAAACGTCAAACGGACACGGCAGCCAACAAAAGAAAGGTAAAAGTTGCTATTTTCAGATGCTGAGGGAAGTGAAGATTCTCCATGTGTAGGAAGCAACAGCTGATGCTGGTTTCCACCGAAGATAGACACAAAATGCTGGAGTAACTCAGCGGGACAAGCAGCATCTCTGGAGAGAAGGGATTGTTTGTAGTTTCTAGGAGCAGCATGAGGCCATTCGGCCCATCAAGTCAACTCCCCCATTCAATCATGGCTGATCCATCTCTCCCTCCTAACCCCATTCTCCTGCCTTCTCCCCATAACCCCTGACACCCGCACTAATCAAGAATCTATCTGTCTCTGCCTTAAAAACATCCACTGACTTGGCCTCCACGGCCGTCTGTGGCAAAGAATCCCACAGATTCACCACCCTCTGGCTATAGAAATCCCTCCTCATCTTCTTTCTAAAGGTACGTCCTTTAATTCTGAGGCTGTGCCCTCTGGTCCTAGACTCTCCCACTAGTGGAAACATCCTCTCCACATCCACTCTGAATGTATCCAATGGACTTTTTGAAATCAAAAGCTTTTTGTTGTGTGATGTCCAGTCAGTGGGAAGATGATACATGATTATTATCAAGATAAAGGGGAGAATATTTAGTGCGAGATAAAGTCTGATTAAAGATAGTCCGAAGCTCTCCAATGAGGTAGATGGGAGGTCAGGACCGCTCTCTAGATGGTGAGAGGATGGTTCAGGCAAACAGGACCAGCTTAGAAGGGTGAGGCAGCATCACCCGGTGAGTTACTCCAGCATTTTGTGTCTACCTTCGATTTAAACCAGCATCTGCAGTTCTTTCCTACACGGCTTAGAAGGGTCTTTCATAGAGCAGGGTGAATGAAAATGGTCACAGTGAAGATGGTATCTGGATGAGAGAGGGAGGGGGGAGAGGTGATGGAGAGGGGGAGAGAGGGAGAGAGAGAGCAGGGGAGAGAGAGGGGGAGGGAGCGACGGAGAGAGGGAGGGAGGGAATGAAGGATAGAGGAGGAGGATGGAGAGAGGAGAGGGGAACGAAGGATAGGGGACGAGGTAGAGGGAGTGAGGAGGGGGAAGAGAGGGAGAAGAATGAGACGGGGGTGAGGGGGGGAGAGAGATAGAGAGAGGGCGAGGGATGGGTGGAGAGGAGGGAGGGGGAGAGGATGGCAGACGCGGGGGGAGAGGGAGTGCAGAGGGGGGAAGAGAGGAGGTGGAGATGAGTGACGAGGGGTGAGGGGGGGGAGAGGAGAGGGAGAGGAGTGATGAGGGAGAGGGACGAGAGAGGGGGAGGAGGGGAGAGGGGGAGAGTGGGAAGGGACGGATTGAGAGGGAGGGAGGCGGACGGAGGAGAAGGAGGGAGGAATGAAGGATAGGGAGAGAGAGGTAGCGGGAGGGTGAGGGGGTGAGGGAGGGCCGGGAGGAGAGAGGCGCGGAGAAGAGGGGAGGGTGAGACAGAGGGAGAGACGGGAGGGAGGGAGGGAAACAAAGGATAGGGAGGACGGAGTAGGTAGAGGGAGTGTAAGGGGGGAAAGAGATGGCGAGAGTGAGGAGGGGGTGAGGGGGGAGAGGAGCGGTGAGGAGGGGAGAAGACGTGAGAGGGCTAGAGAGGAAGCGAGAGAGGAGGGTAAGAGGTAGAGAGAGAGGGAGGGTGAGGAGAGGAGAGGAGAGAGAGAGTGGAAGAGTGAGGGAGGGGAGAGGGAGGGGGAGAGAGGGATGGGTGGAGAGGGAGAGAGGGGGAGAGGATGGAGAGAGAGGGAGGGTGAGAGGTAGAGAGAGAGGGAGAGGGGCTGGTGGGGAGCCACGGGTGATGGAAGGGGAGAGTGGGCAATACTTTAACATTTGATACATTTGTCACAGGTCACAAAGTGGCATCAAGAGAGAGCAAGAAGTGGGCACAGGACCAGTGGAGCAGGTGAGATGTGAGGTCACACGGTGACCCAGCGGTAGAGTTGCTGCCTCACAGCGCCGGCGACCCGGGTTCGATCCCGACTACGGGTGCTGTCTGTACGGAGTTTGCACGTTCTCTCTGTGAGTTTTCTCCGCTTTCTTCCCACACTCCAAAGACATGCATGTTTGCAGGTTTAATTGGCTTCGGTAAAGATTGTAAATTGTCCCTAGTGTGTGTGTGTAGGATAGTGTTAGTGTGCGGGGATCGCTGGTCACCCTGTTTCCACTCAATGGGCGCTGTATCTCTAAACTAAA